>NW_026095875.1:0-43053 GCF_023614345.1 Adelges cooleyi | reverse complement strand
ATGAAATACTCCCGAAAATTGTTTACAAATGTCTAATATTGATTCTCTTTCCTCATTATTCATATGGTCTGTTCTAATGAGCTGATTAATTTTTTCTAATCTATTATCATTATCGTTAATTATATTTATTTTATGAGTAATGAATTCATTTTCGTTATTATATAATACTGTGCTAATATCAGAGTTGTTTATCTCCTTTTTGACCTCTGATATATTTAACATGCTAACTAAAATTTTACCGTTTCGTACCGTACCAATTACGTTACCGCAATACACATCCTGTGTGACTTCCTGTTTATTTATAATAATAGTTTTATTTTCTACTTTTGAATCTGCAATCGGCAAACAAACTATTGTTTCCGACCTTGGTTCTAATATAATACATTTACTACCTACAACGCTATTTTCTGGTTGCGGATTAATTATTATTTTGTTGTTAGAGATATCTATAATCGCTTTATTTTTTAATAAAAATGATTGACCTAATATTCCATCTTGTGGAACAGGAAACTGCTTATCTACTACATGAAAATCAGTATCAATTTTATTATCATTTATCATTATTGGAATATTTATTAGACCAATTGTTTTAGTAACTTGTTCATTAATTCCCTTTAAATTAATTTTAATATTTTCATCTACTAATATTTCACCAGATAAAGAAGTTATTTTTAAAATATTAACTTCACTACCTGTGTCAATAAGTAATTCAAAATTATTTATTTTACTAGCAGGTGACGCGCAATTTATATGAGTTTTATTTATTGTTGATGAGACTACTGTAAAACATCGTCGTTCTCCGCGGAAATTTGGTTTATTGAACGCACCCCGCGAGTCGCGTTCGTTTGCCCGTTTCCCGAAGAATTACCATTAATACGCTGATTATTAGTTTGACCATTTCTATTATCTAAATTACGTTTTTTATAACAATCAGAAATAGAATGACCAATTTTTTGACAAAAATCGCAAGTTAAGTTACTTGAATTATTTGAATTTGGTTTAGAAAAATTACTTTGGTTAGGTGGTCTTGAATTTTGATTAAAAGACTGTTTTTTGTTAAAATTACTGCCATTATTATTATTATTGTTTCTACATTGATTAGCGTAATGATTTCCTTGACAAATATAACAAGTTAATTTTTTACTTTTATTAGCCGAATTAGTATTATAGCCATTATTATTTTTATTAGTATTGTTTCCCGAAAAATTATTATTCCGAAAATTACTATTAAAATTTCTATTTTGACCATTGGTAAAATTTGACCTATTTTTATTAAAATTATTGTTAAACCCGTTATTAGAATTGTTATTAGTATGTCTAATATCTTTTTCTGATCTAAAATCGACTTCTTCGTTATGAGCAATTTCTTTAGCTTGTTCGAGATTTCTCGGATTTCTAGCTTTAACTAAATTTCTAATAGGTTTAATTAATCCTTTAATATAAGTATCTAACGTCTGTCTAACTGTGTTTGCTACTACGCCTTTTATTTCTTCTTGTGAACATTCTCGCGTATATATATCTAATAATTTATAATGCAAAGTTTCAACCCGAGCCGTATAAGAGATTACGCTTTCGGTAAAACTTTGTTGAATCGCGTTTAATTCGGTTTGTAACGCTGCCGCAGATTTTTCTGACTGAAAAGCTTCGCGCAAATAAGTTTTTATGTCACTCCATTTTGCAATTTCCCTAAATTTTATAACTTCTAACGCTTTACCGCTAAGTTTTGTTATAATATATTTAACTAATATAGGTACGCATTTTTTTTCTACCGAATAGACTGCTAAGTCACATGCACTTATAAAAGAATAAACGTCATCTGCGTTTGAACATCTAGGTATTAATTTAACTGCTTCATCAAATTTTAAAATTACGCCCGTATTCATATTACTTGTATTATTTAAGTTAATAGCTGCTTCATTGGCTATACTATCATCATTAAAAGTTTCCATATTAGATAATTTTTTAGTTCTATTTTTTCTTTCAAAATTTAATTCATAAAAGACTACTTCTTTTTTACTCCTAGTACTTCTAGACGGTATTAATTCCTTTAATATATTTAATTTTTCAAAAGTTTGCACAACTAAATCCTTAGTTTTATTAATAGACTTGTTTAATGATTCATCAATGTCTAATGTTTTATTTAAAATATTTTCTTCAATATTAATAATTTCTACACTTTTATTAGTGCTATCACTATCATCAGGGTTTAAATCTTTACTATGGGGAGACGAACTACGACTATTACTACTCATAAGTTTTAAAAATACTCAATAATTACCCATAAAAAGTACCCAAAAAAAAATTTACTCAACAACAGAGTTATTCAACAATAAAAATTCCCAAAAATATACTTCAATGTATATAACTCAATAAAAATATAGTGTAAGGTTCACTAAAATATTTTTCCAATATTAATTTCAATAATAATTTAATTTATAAGTCCATAAAATAAAATGTAAAATTTATTCAACTATAATTTTTAAATTTTAATTTTAATTTTATAAATTTTATAAATTTTAATTAATTAATTTTTTTTTTAAAAAAAAAATTTTTATATACCCACAAAAACAGAAATAAAACTTCTAACGTTTTCAAAAAAAATAAAGTGTTCGGTCACTTAAAATATAATACTTTTAAATACTCAATAATAACTCAATAAAACTTTTATAGTTTTCAAAAAAAAATAAAGTGTAAAATTCACTTAAATATAACCTTTTTCTTAAATAGTTACTCAATAATATCATAAACCAAAAAAACTTTTACAATAAAAATATGTGTGTACTCACACGAACGCCAAACTGCGTGAAACTGCCATCTATGACTGATTCCAATTGAACAGGGATGGTCCTTGTTTGAAGTCTCGAAGAAGGGTCTGCAGTTCCCGTCTTTGAAATGTGCCTTGGGGTTGGTTGCCTCCAAACGGATCCGAAAAACCGACTGCGCCGCTGTGATGCTTGGTGATGTATTAAGATCAAAAAGTATCTTGTTGTTCAATTTTGAAACCAGTTCAGGAAGATGGATTTAAAATAAGTTAAGACTTTTTCAAAATATAAGTATAAAATTTATTGTATAGTAAAAGTGTGTAGACAACAGCTACA
This sequence comes from Adelges cooleyi, assembly GCF_023614345.1. Lineage (NCBI taxonomy): Eukaryota > Metazoa > Arthropoda > Insecta > Hemiptera > Adelgidae > Adelges > Adelges cooleyi. Next base: position 39,955 of record NW_026095875.1, on the reverse strand, counting down.
TAAGTGTATTCAACATGAGTGTAATAATTCGTCTGGAATAGGCTTAGATCCTACTCCTATTTATATGGTTATGCTAATCTGTGTAATGTGTTATTGTGTGAATTGTGTTGACCCGATGGGCGGATGCTACAGCGAACGCTCATCGTATGATTATTTTAATTGGCATTATTTTGGCAATCTAATCTTATAGAATGGCAATAACATGTTTTTCCCAAATAGCTTATCAAAGCGGAACGGACTAAAGTAGTATTGATATATATATATATTTGTAATATAATTCAATCACTACGCCAGATAACCATGCAGGTGCGCTCTGTAATAATTATTAGTCATCTATCGTATAGGTACGCCAATGTATGACTCAGAGAGCTATTATAATATGAGTATTATTATGCTTAGTGTAGTTGGTTGTTTTGTGTAATGGTGTGTAGAGGGTAACTGAAGGTTATGTTCATAACAGATTCCATAGTCACCACACACCAAATTGAAATTTGTAATAATGTGCAAGAAGTAGTAGAATATCAAATAGAACAAAATTCTACTAGAACAGAGACTGAAAGTGTACAGATAGGAAATGGTATGTGATTTATTTTTTAATAATAAGTATAAAAATAAGTGAACAGTTTTAATTAGATAAACATCCATTATTACCTATTATAAATTCTAAAATAGTTTGAAAATAATATACCATCCTCTTTACACTTATAAGAATATTTTATAAAAATAATCCAGGGGTATCGATAAACGTGTACGGCTTCAAGAAGGAGAGTTTAACGTATAAAATAAATCTAAGAATAATAAAGGCCAGACGTCTCAAAAATCAGAAAAAAAACGATTTCATTATTATCCCTTACAAGGTGTGTGATCGTGAACTAGCCGATCATTACGATTTATTATATTTCAACAACGGAGAGGGAGTATATCACTACTGTTACATCAAGAACCTTGCAAGATTGGTTGGATGTCAAATGTCTAAAAACACCAAGGAAAAAGCCATCTGCAGACGTTGTTTTAAGGTGTACACCGATGAACCGGGTAAAATTGATAAAGAAGCTAGACTTGTTGATCATAAAAGAATTTGCGACAAGAACGAGTCAGTAACTCCAATTCTACCACCACCAAAAACGTACTTGCAGTTAGAGAACTGAAGTAACACATAAAAACTCTATTTTGTTATTTACGCAGATTTCGAGCGTTTGTTAAAGAAACCTGTTGGAGATAACCATTTTGGGAAAACAACTGTCACTCAAGAACATTTCCCCATTAGTTATGCATACCTAGTTCAAGCTAGCGAGGATGTACCAACAGAGCTAATGGAACAATTCGGCATACCACAATCCCCGGTTATATACAGAGGTAATGCAAATTTTGAGGCTAACGATGTACCAAAACATTTTATACAGAGCATTACCAATGTAGCACGTAATATTGTCCAGCTTTTAAATATCAACACTCCTATACGTATGACATCACAGAACGAAAGTAACCATAAGTCTAGACGGTGGACGGTGGCAAATGTCCTCTTTGTAAATGTAAATTTTCATTAATAAATAATCCGGTACGTAATCACCACCATTTAAGCGGTAGATATAGACAGACCGTCAATAATAGATGTAATTTTAAAATGCAAAAGCCCAAGTTCTTGAGTTGCATCATTTATAACTTATCAAGCTATGATAGTCATATAATAATAATCGAATTAGGGCACGATCCGCATACAATAAACGTTATTCCGAATAGTGAAGAAAAATTTATATCTTTTTCAAAATTAATTTCGAATAAGTTTTCCATACGCTTTCTAGATAGTTATCGTTTTATGGCTAGTAGTTTGGAAAAATTAGCCAATAACCTTGCTCCATCCGATAAGACAAAGTTCCGTTCTGTGATAAATGCATATGGTGAAGATGATTTGGATATGGTTACTCGTAAAGGTGTTTACTGTTACGATTATACTGACTCATGGGAAAAATTGGAACAGTGTCTACCGCCTATAGAACAGTTTTACAGGTGAATTATAATAATTATATATTACATAAAAATATAATAATAATAATAATAAAATAAATTAAAAACAATTTTTTTTTTTTTAGTTCACTGACTGAGAAAAATATTTCCCAGGATGACTATAAACACGCTCAAATGTATGGAAACGTTTTAAATTCAAAACTTTAGGCGAATACAGCTTATGGTATGTGATATATTTAATAGTATTCTATCTTAGTCTGATAATTATATATATTTTTGAGGTATAATGAATTGGATGTACATATTTTATGTGATGTTTTTGAAGCTTTTAGGGAGCTCTGTTTAAAAACATATGAAATCGAATGTTGTCATTATTATACTTTCCCTGGTATGAGTTTCGATGTTTGTTTGAAATACACTGAAGCCAAATTGGAATTGATATCAGACTATGACATGTTACTTATGTTCGAGCAAGGTAATAACAATTATAGTTTCACTGATATTACATCTTTAACAATCGTTATCTAATTTAGGTGTAAGAGGAGGAATCTGTCAAGCTTTAAAGAGATACTCTAATGCTAACCACAGCAAGGCACCCGTATACAATCCTGAAGAACCAAACAGATGGATAACATATCTTGATGCAACAAATCTGTGAGTAATAATAATGTGAAAACTGTATTTATAGTTTATTTTTTTTTTAATTTTCATATAATTATTTCAGATATGGTTGGGCAATGTCACAAACGATACCAACTGGTAACTTCAAATGGTACGAAGGAAATCTTTCTGTACAATCTGTTCAAAACCGTTTAGATAGAATAGATGACAAATCGGAAAACGGGTTGATTTTAGAGGTTGATGTCGAATACCCGAAATCCCTTCATGATCAACATTCAGATCTACCGTTTATGTGTGAGAAGATTACCCCTCCTGGTTCAAAGATAAAAAAATTAATCTTGACGTTAAACGATAAAAAAAAGTATATTGTGCACCACTCAATTTTAAAGCAGGCTCTGAAGGAGGGTCTTGTTTTAAAAAAGGTGCATAGGGTACTTCAATTTGACCAAAGCCCTTGGTTAGCTAGCTATATTTCACTCAATACGGAAATGAGGAAAAAAGCAACCGACGATTTCCAAAAGGACTTCTTTAAACTTATGAACAACGCAGTTTTTGGTATATGTGTAATATATATAAAAAATAATATCATCTTAATTATTTTAATAGGTAAAACCATGGAGAATGTGCGCAATCGCATGAAGATGTCTCTTGTTTGCAATCCTGTAGCTTTTCAAAAACTGATAAACAAGCCTACATTTAAGTGTGTAACGCAATACAATGAAAACTTGTATGCGGTACACCTCCACAAGGCAGTTTTAAGTTTTGATAAACCTATTTATGTAGGATTTACTGTCTTGGAAATCTCCAAGACTTTAGTGTATAATTTTCATTACAATGTAATGAAAAAATACTATGGATGTGACATAGGACTGTTATACATGGATACAGGTAATACTATTATTATTATTTTTTTTTTTTTATTGAAGAACTATTATATATATTTATTATTAATATTTTCAGATTCTCTAATGTATTTAATTAAGACAGACGACTTTTACCACGATATGCTAACCAAACCAGGCTTTCTGGAATTATTATGAATTGTTCACATCAATTAATATTGAATAGAGCATCGACAGATTCGAACGCTTTACAGAAATTCGAAGAGGAAGCTGCTAAAAAAACAGCTCTTGTTGGAACAAAAATAATTCTTTCTAAAATTGTATGGAAAATGCCGTTAATTAAAGTTAACAATAAAGAAAAACTCGGTCTAATGAAAATATTAGATGGTCGAAAATCGATAGCGGTTCCATTTAGGACTTGGGAGCTATCTGAATATCCTACACTCCCAATAAATGCACGTCACTCGTGGTCTGTACGTACATGTAACAAATTAGAAAAACCAAGATATATTGTTGTAGGATTTCAAACTAACCGTAAAAATACCTATACTTCATCCATGTCCGTTTTTGATCACTGCAATCTGTTTAATTTAAAAGTGTATTTAAATACACATTAAAGCATATACCGATTTTCAAAAATCTTACTATGACCGAGATAGCGTTGCTCCACTTCTTAATAAAGATAATTTTTTAAAGTTTATGCCTGTGGCAGTCATTGATCTTACACACCAGGATGATGAACTTAAAGTTAGCACAACAGATTTGAGAATTGAATTTGAAGCTTTAAAAGCTTTTCCTGCAAATACCTCAGCGTACTGTATGATTCTACACGATCAAATTATTACTTATAACTCTTTTTCGGGTGATGTCCGAAAATTGTAACTTTTTTTTTTAACTATATTTAATAATTTGTATTAATTTAATTGTTTTTAACCTTATATTGTATGAGCTTATTTCATGTAACTATATGTAGTGTAACGTACCTTATATGTTAAGAGATTATTTAAAAAAAAAAAAAAAAACATTTGTATTTTAAAATTAATTTTTGTTGACTTTTTATTTGAAACGTAAATTACAATAAAACCATATTTAATTAAACAGTATACACTTAAAATTCAAGTTTTCGAGGTGCCCATGTTGACTTCTCCGTGTGTTTATAGTTGTCGTATGCTTGTGTTGAAAAGGAGAAGCATTGTGATTCTTCTTCACCACGCCAATCGTATCAAGTTGGACCATCATTTACATCGATTGCATTTAAAAAAATAATTTTTAATTAAATAATTAAATAATATGAAAATTTTTAAAATAAAAAAAATGTGTACAATACAACCTAACCTAACCTTACGATTTATATTTATAAAGAAAATAACGGGGTTGACCTTTTCTGACGATATATTACACACCTTAACTTGACCGAAACGAATTTTATGTATATATTTTTTACATAGTATACATTATTTTAAAATAACCTTACACGTCGCTACATGTGGGAGGATGATCTTTACGTGACCAATCCAAATTCTTCAGTTTTACATCATGTATAACCTAACCTAACGGTAAATTTACTATCTACATTTATAAAGAAAACTTCTCGGGTACATACACAATATTTTTTTGAATCTATATATCCTGGAAAATAATTAGATACGTAAATCAACATTTACTGTTAACCATTTCAGTGAACAACCCGTGTATTTTTTTTAACTTAAAATATTAGCAAATTAACTATGTCAAGTCTATCAGAAATTTATATAAGAAACGATATGTTTACCTCACGTTTTGTTTTTGAACGTATATCTCAATATCCTCTAAAATACGGGGTAGATCATATACGACGATATTCAAGTGCGTTTACCGAATGGAATGCCGCGTATTGTTGTAAACGTTTCAACAGTTGCGATTATATATGCAAGAACGCCCGTGTTAGAGTACTTTTGTAGGCATAGAAAGACAACCTGAATTTGGGGTAAGATCATTTGCCATCAACGATATTAATGGATTTTTCGCATTTATGCGTTTGATGCATTGTAAACAATGCAGACGTCCACTGTGCCGATGGCTCACACTCGATAGATCAATCGCCAGGAATTGGAGCCTGCTTACATTAGACAAGTTCGTAAATTACGTTGATCTACCTATTGAATATGTTAACTTGTAATTTTTTTTTTTTACTAAAATTAGATTTAAGAAACCAGAGTTATTTAATGTAATTTTTTTTATTAATATTAGATTTTAAAAGGTATGATTGTGACTTAAATATTTTACCTAAAAGAAACTTTTTTTAAAAAAACAATAAATCGGCCATTCCCCGGGCGGCGGCCGAGACACCTACAAGACGACGTGAGGCGGGGTACAAGACAGCTGTGAATTATCCGATCGCCACCTGCGTAATCCCCAATCCCCAAAACTAATCTCCAAGGCTAATCCCCAAGTTAATGCCCAAGATTTATCACCAATCCCCCCATTGTTCCAGTACATACATTCCCCTTCTACTGTGGCCGATTACCTAGTATCAAGATGTGCATTTTTAAACGACTTACAAGAAGTAGAAAAACGATATTTTACGGAAATTATTGAACTCTCATACCACCAATGTCACGAAATGCTTGAAAAACTGATATTTAAACTACCGAATGGTAACATAATCTCATATCTAAGGGTAAACCACACACAATCATTTGCCGCTATAATAGCAGTGTCAGTAAATAAAGATGGAGATTGTACGGGAGATACCTTTTCGACAGAAAAGCATTCTTGGAAGCAGGTCATTGTGCAAGTAAATATCAAAGTCGAAACTGATAAAATCGTATTTGCCCCAAAACGATTACACTCAGCATATGCTTGCTCCGTTGAAATATTCACGACTGAACACCCACGTTTAGTAATTCTAACGGACTTAACATACATGTCTCATTTTAATTCTAAATCACTACCTGTACATGAAACAGATTTATTGGCCTATTTCAATTCTAAATTTGTTTACATTGAATATTATTTAAGTTCAACTGTAACTTCAATGTAAATAGATTTAGTTATGAAACAATGCAATTTAGAACGCAAATTGCTAATTGAACAACTATCTATTGCTTCATATAATTTAAATGAATTTGTTTACATTATGAGTCAAGGCCCAGGTTTTGCTGCTTTAAAATCAGAAGTAGTTTACTTATTAAAATGTAAACAAGTCGACGTACAATTAGCAAATCCAACAACATGTTTTAACGAACTGCAGTGACGTATCTCACACCGATATTTAAACAATCAATATTACAATAATATGGAACTGAAATCAGTTGTAATGAAATTTTACCTGCAGTTTTCAACTTGGAAGGCGAATTGTTCTCAATGAATCCTCATTACATCGATGTTCGCACATCACAGATGCTAAAACCACAAGCAGATTTTTCATGGTCTTATAAATCACCAGAAAATCTTATGAATGCAGGATTATATAGCAAGGAAATGATTAACACCTTACAGCGACATCTATTGTTTCCAAATGAAATTCTTGCAGCTGAATCTAACCTGATACGAAGGTCACTTCTTGGATACTCTGTAATGAATCAAGGTCTAAAACTTAATTCATTAATAGACAAGATACACTCAGTGAATTGGTCGAGGAAAAGATTGCCAGGTTATGGGGATGGTTTACTTTCCTTGGTAATCTAATTTCTGGATTTCTCGGTATCCTATTCATATATAAAATTATTATGATTTTCATTAACACAACCCTAAATATATCAATATTATATCAGTCGTTTGGTTTTAGTATAAAACTATTAGCAGCATTATTTACAAATTTACGAACACAGTAATTTAATGCATAAATCCTATAAACAACAAGGTACTACTGACAATCATGAACAAAAACAACCCTTAAAGGCGCCAAACTTAGACGAACAAGCAAACATTATCTTGATGGACAATATCAAATTTGAAATGAACAGACCATCACCACCGAATCCACCAAAAAGGGCCTATCCTGTTTTGACAAATGAGTATCTTAATATACCACATTATCAAACCCCAGAGCATCTTTATAACTGCTCTTGTAAAAAGTCACATAAACATTACAATTTTATTACATAGGCAAGGCACCCTAGATAAACAACAATAACACTGTCACTTCAGTACTTAAGCAATTTAAAATCCAAATAAGGAATCACCTCCCTCTACGAAATTCACAAAATATCGACAAAAACTCCCTTAAATAGATAATCTTCAGGTTGTGCCCACTTAGTCAAGTTCCGACCTTGCCTATGTCCAATCACAATTTTATAATTATATAAACTTCTGTTCTTATTTTTATTTTTGTGCTGTGCTCATACGATTTTTCTAAATACTAACAATTTTTTTTAACGTGGACTATAAAACATTGTGTCAAACTTTCGATTAACAATACAACAATTATATTGTTTTTTACTTTGTGTTAATTACAACATATTCTTTGTGTCAAATTTCTTTACTTTCTTAAATTTTTTCTCATTTAACAAACCATAAACAACAAATTTACTTATTTTGCCCTGGACACGGAGTTTGGAAATTACCAAGGTAAGGATATCTTAGTTTCAGGGGCTTTTAAACAGGCAATGGGAAACGCAACCCCCACTAGCTTTAGAGGACCCCCACTAATTGTTTCACACCCTGGATCTAGGCCAATTCCTTCCACCTCACAAATATGACGCATTTCGGCACCATGTACATAATTATTAAACCCCCAAACCAACAATTAGAGCAGCAATACTTAAACAAATAGACATTTCTTTTACAACTGACTACGACACACTTAACGTTGATTATATTAATAATTACCTTTCTTATGATTCGAATCCTTTTATCATCCTCTTTCACGGCCATTATGACCACAGAATTCTAACTAAACTTAACATAACGACACCTTTCCTGAACCTAGTTGCTTCACGCAAACCAAATGATATATGCCACCTTTCATTGCACACATTCAACAATAAAGAACCCATATGTTCAACAGTAATGGGTAATATACATAAAAATGGAAACTTGCTCAGCCTTACCGAGGCTCATAATCTGATATGTGACTTAACACATTGTGAGCTATTAGCACACGATCCCGTATTCGATGCTCATCATACAGCTTGCCTATTTTCTTACTTATTTAGTCAAAGCTGATAAAATCGTATTTGCCCCAAAACGATTACACTCAGCATATGCTTGCTCCGTTGAAATATTCACGACAGAACACCCACGTTTAGTAATTCTAACGGACTTAACATACATATCTCATTTTATTTCTAAATCACTACCTGTACATGAAACAGATTTATTGACCTATTTCAATTCTAAATTTGTTTACATTGAATATTATTTAAGTTCAACTGTAACTTCAATGTATATAGATTTAGTTATGAAACAATGCAATTTAGAACGCAAATTGCTAATTCAACAACTATCTATTGCTTCATATAATTTAAATGAATTTGTTTACATTATGAGTCAAGGCCCAGGTTTTGCTGCTTTAAAATCAGAAGTAGTTTACTTATTAAAATGTAAACAAGTCGACGTACAATTAGCAAATCCAACAACATGTTTTAACGAACTAGCAGTGACGTATCAAAACAACACCAGATATTTAACACCGAAATCCCACATATTACAATAATATGGAACTGAAATCAGTTGTAATGAAATTTTACCTGCAGTTTTCAACTTGGAAGGCGAATTGTTCTCAATGAATCCTCATTACATCGATGTTCGCACATCACAGATGCTAAAACCACAAGCAGATTTTTCATGGTCTTATAAATCACCAGAAAATCTTATGAATGCAGGATTATATAGCAAGGAAATGATTAACACCTTACAGCGACATCTATTGTTTCCAAATGAAATTCTTGCAGCTGAATCTAACCTGATACGAAGGTCACTTCTTGGATACTCTGTAATGAATCAAGGTCTAAAACTTAATTCATTAATAGACAAAGATACACTCAGTGAATTGGTCGAGGAAAAGATTGCCAGGTTATGGGGATGGTTTACTTTCCTTGGTAATCTAATTTCTGGATTTCTCGGTATCCTATTCATATATAAAATTATTATGATTTTCATTAACACAACCCTAAATATATCAATATTATATCAGTCGTTTGGTTTTAGTATAAAACTATTAGCAGCATTATTTACAAATTTACGAACACAGTAATTTAATGCATAAATCCTATAAACAACAAGGTACTACTGACAATCATGAACAAAAACAACCCTTAAAGGCGCCAAACTTAGACGAACAAGCAAACATTATCTTGATGGACAATATCAAATTTGAAATGAACAGACCATCACCACCGAATCCACCAAAAAGGGCCTATCCTGTTTTGACAAATGAGTATCTTAATATACCACATTATCAAACCCCCAGAGCATCTTTATAACTGCTCTTGTAAAAAGTCACATAAACATTACAATTTTATTACATAGGCAAGGCACCCTAGATAAACAACAATAACACTGTCACTTCAGTACTTAAGCAATTTAAAATCCAAATAAGGAATCACTCCCTCTACGAAATTCACAAAATATCGACAAAAACTCCCTTAAATAGATAATCTTCAGGTTGTGCCCACTTAGTCAAGTTCCGACCTTGCCTATGTCCAATCACAATTTTATAATTATATAAACTTCTGTTCTTATTTTTATTTTTGTGCTGTGCTCATACGATTTTTCTAAATACTAACAATTTTTTTTAACGTGGACTATAAAACATTGTGTCAAACTTTCGATTAACAATACAACAATTATATTGTTTTTTACTTTGTGTTAATTACAACATATTCTTTGTGTCAAATTTCTTTACTTTCTTAAATTTTTTCTCATTTAACAAACCATAAACAACAAATTTACTTATTTTGCCCTGGACACGGAGTTTGGAAATTACCAAGGTAAGGATATCTTAGTTTCAGGGGCTTTTAAACAGGCAATGGGAAACGCAACCCCCACTAGCTTTAGAGGACCCCCACTAATTGTTTCACACCCTCGATCTAGGCCAATTCCACCTCACAAATATGACGCATTTCGGCACCATGTACATAATTATTAAACCCCCAAATCAACAATTAGAGCAGCAATACTTAAACAAATAGACATTTCTTTTACAACTGACTACGACACACTTAACGTTGATTATATTAATAATTACCTTTCTTATGATTCGAATCCTTTTATCATCCTCTTTCACGGCCATTATGACCACAGAATTCTAACTAAACTTAACATAACGACACCTTTCCTGAACCTAGTTGCTTCACGCAAACCAAATGATATATGCCACCTTTCATTGCACACATTCAACAATAAAGAACCCATATGTTCAACAGTAATGGGTAATATACATAAAAATGGAAACTTGCTCAGCCTTACCGAGGCTCATAATCTGATATGTGACTTAACACATTGTGAGCTATTAGCACACGATCCCGTATTCGATGCTCATCATACAGCTTGCCTATTTTCTTACTTAGCAATACGCATAGGACTCGATCGTATAAAACAATACTTAAGGGACCACTTCTAGTTCACAAAATAATCAATGTTTTGCATATCTCAAATATTCATTTCTCACCACAGCAATCTTTAAACAACTCATAACACTTTTTTTTTCTCTTCACAAAATAACAACTTTACGTCACCCACAAACATTTTTTAAATCATAGTTATCGGCAATATATCAGGGTCAAACTTTACAACAAATCATATAAGAATCAACCACGAATCAACAAACATTCCCACAACCTCTCAGAATTCAATTAACAAAAACCATTCAGAATGAGAAAATCTGTATCTCTGGAAGATCACAAACTTTTTTTAGAACAAAACGAAATACCATCTGACGCGAAATTGCATTTTCAAGGTGTCCCTGTTTTTTAGAAAAATTTATGTAACGCAAATGTTAGATTAAATTGATTGGAATTCTAATAAATCATTCAATTCTAAATTAAAATACTTTTATAGCTTAGACAAATAAAACATATTTAACAAACAACAAATGTACAAAACATTTCGCAAACAATTTTATAGAAATAAAAAAGCACAAGAAATCTCAAAATAAAACATAATTCATCACAATAATCTAATTAACCTTAAATAACTCCATTATCACCATCGATATTTCATTTACAAATTAACTTAAAATTAAATCAATCATTCATCAACAAAATTATACCATTAAACATTAACAAAAAACATAGCACATCTTATTTCACACATGAATCAAAAATTCTCATAACAACATTCTTTTTTTTAGATGCATAAGCTTAATTTCGAACACAAATTACATAATATACTCCGTACGCAATGGCGGGAAAATGGTGAGAAATATTATTGGTCACTCTCTGGTTTTCCTTTTATCATAACTAGTTGGAACAACCAACTTTTAACAAGAAGTTCTCAAATAAAATTAGCACCTATTGCGCTTAATTTTTTTCATAATAACCATTACGAAATAAATGCATACAAAAGAGAATACATTAACATATTAAAATCAGACGATAAAAAATATTTAGTGTATCAGCATCCTTATTCCATATCAATCATGAACAACCCAATTAAACCTTTCAAAGATGATAATGACAACTTATATTTCTTTGACACACTAAATAAAAATTTTCACCCAAAACCATTTACGAAATTTCTCACACAAGCAAGAAAACGGGGTACAGACAAAGGTTTTTCTGTTCAACAAATTTAAACAATTTGTAGCAAAACAGAATTTTTTTTTTTTTTTTGCGACTCAAGTTTGGAATAGACACGACAATGGTCATTACACAAAACTGTATAAACTAATTGAGGTCTTTGTTTTAACGCTATCATACATGCATTATGCTAACATTTTTTATGTCAAAATTTTATCAACTACTTCTGGAATATGGAACGATGATGTTAATATGCAAAATGTACCAGACGATCGAATAACACGATCCCACGCTAACAAACACTTATTTTATCATTATTTTACGACGAAGATGATATAAGTAATATTTTAGCTTGTTCTTTTAATGATTTATTTGATCAAAATGTTATAATTGATAACGATTTTGACATCGAAAATATGCCCGTTGAAATTGTAAATGACAACAGTGCACCTATAATTGTTCCTCCATCGACTTCCGCACGTTTTTCCATTTTTCCACCCTATCAAGAGCCACAATCGACAAAAAAAAACTTATTAATTGGAAATGGCGGAAGGGGAACTTGGAACTAAATGAAAACCTCATGAAATGTTCTGAAAGTCCTCTTCCCCAATGCATATTAGGCTTTTCCAACTCCTTTGGTAGTTTTTAATCATTTTTTTCTGATGACCTGATGAATAAAATAGTGTTCTAGCCAAATTTAATGGAAATTGCGAGACACTTGGCATTCATAAGAACAAGACATAAGAAGGAGATCGCACAAAATACACCCTTTCTCCAAACTACACTACCACAAATAATTCAGACGACAGTACACCCTACACAGGTACCTAATTTAACTGTAAATTTTAAAACTGAAAAATAAACAAAATCCTTCTAAAATAAAAAAAAAATAGATTAAGAAGACATAAAAAAAGTAAATGCTTAATTTTTTATAATTTTTTTCCATCGACATAATGTTACAATGAATAATAGTTTTTACAAAAGTTACTAAATTTATCATTACCAGTTATAAAGTTGTTTATAAGGTATTACAAAATATTATCAATGTTTATACTTTTATTATTTTAAATTATTATAAACAATTGTATTGTGAAGATATGATATGTATTTGATTTTTTTAATTTCAAAAGACATTTTCACAATTATTCATTATAACAAAAAGTGTAATCATAATATATTCTTTTTATTTCACCGACATCCAAAAACTTAAATTCACAATCTTAACTTATTCTAACAAAAATATTTTGCAAAATTGGCAAAACAGGTATAAAGAGCGCCACGCTCACACGCGCCTAACGGTGTTATAAACATCATCGCGACCACTGACGGGTTAAAAATAAATTAGAATGCAGTCAAATGGAGGATCTAATATCAATATTATTAGAAAATGTGGAAAATGAAGATTATAATGGTAGGTGTTAAATTTTTAATACAAACAAAATATTGGGTTTTGTTTAAAAAAAATTAACAATGTTAGTTATTACAATTTATAATTGAACCTAACCATAACATTATTTATTTTTTAGTAGATAAAATATTATGTTCAGATTCCATAGTCACCACACACCAAATTGAAATTTGTAATCGTTAGTTAGTTATCGTTTTATGGCTAGTAGTTTGGAAAAATTAGCCAATAACCTTGCTCCATCCGATAAGACAAAGTTCCGTTCTGTGATAAATGCATATGGTGAAGATGATTTGGATATGGTTACTCGTAAAGGTGTTTACTGTTACGATTATACTGACTCATGGGAAAAATTGGAACAGTGTCTACCGCCTATAGAACAGTTTTACAGGTGAATTATAATAATTATATATTACATAAAAATATAATAATAATAATAATAAAATAAATTAAAAACAATTTTTTTTTTTTTAGTTCACTGACTGAGAAAAATATTTCCCAGGATGACTATAAACACGCTCAAATGTATGGAAACGTTTTAAATTCAAAACTTTAGGCGAATACAGCTTATGGTATGTGATATATTTAATAGTATTCTATCTTAGTCTGATAATTATATATATTTTTGAGGTATAATGAATTGGATGTACATATTTTATGTGATGTTTTTGAAGCTTTTAGGGAGCTCTGTTTAAAAACATATGAAATCGAATGTTGTCATTATTATACTTTCCCTGGTATGAGTTTCGATGTTTGTTTGAAATACACTGAAGCCAAATTGGAATTGATATCAGACTATGACATGTTACTTATGTTCGAGCAAGGTAATAACAATTATAGTTTCACTGATATTACATCTTTAACAATCGTTATCTAATTTAGGTGTAAGAGGAGGAATCTGTCAAGCTTTAAAGAGATACTCTAATGCTAACCACAGCAAGGCACCCGTATACAATCCTGAAGAACCAAACAGATGGATAACATATCTTGATGCAACAAATCTGTGAGTAATAATAATGTGAAAACTGTATTTATAGTTTATTTTTTTTTTAATTTTCATATAATTATTTCAGATATGGTTGGGCAATGTCACAAACGATACCAACTGGTAACTTCAAATGGTACGAAGGAAATCTTTCTGTACAATCTGTTCAAAACCGTTTAGATAGAATAGATGACAAATCGGAAAACGGGTTGATTTTAGAGGTTGATGTCGAATACCCGAAATCCCTTCATGATCAACATTCAGATCTACCGTTTATGTGTGAGAAGATTACCCCTCCTGGTTCAAAGATAAAAAAATTAATCTTGACGTTAAACGATAAAAAAAAGTATATTGTGCACCACTCAATTTTAAAGCAGGCTCTGAAGGAGGGTCTTGTTTTAAAAAAGGTGCATAGGGTACTTCAATTTGACCAAAGCCCTTGGTTAGCTAGCTATATTTCACTCAATACGGAAATGAGGAAAAAAGCAACCGACGATTTCCAAAAGGACTTCTTTAAACTTATGAACAACGCAGTTTTTGGTATATGTGTAATATATATAAAAAATAATATCATCTTAATTATTTTAATAGGTAAAACCATGGAGAATGTGCGCAATCGCATGAAGATGTCTCTTGTTTGCAATCCTGTAGCTTTTCAAAAACTGATAAACAAGCCTACATTTAAGTGTGTAACGCAATACAATGAAAACTTGTATGCGGTACACCTCCACAAGGCAGTTTTAAGTTTTGATAAACCTATTTATGTAGGATTTACTGTCTTGGAAATCTCCAAGACTTTAGTGTATAATTTTCATTACAATGTAATGAAAAAATACTATGGATGTGACATAGGACTGTTATACATGGATACAGGTAATACTATTATTATT
Source organism: Adelges cooleyi (assembly GCF_023614345.1). Lineage (NCBI taxonomy): Eukaryota > Metazoa > Arthropoda > Insecta > Hemiptera > Adelgidae > Adelges > Adelges cooleyi. The sequence continues at coordinate 24,584 of NW_026095875.1, read as the reverse complement.
ATTTTTTTTTTTTTTATTGAAGAACTATTATATATATTTATTATTAATATTTTCAGATTCTCTAATGTATTTAATTAAGACAGACGACTTTTACCACGATATGCTAACCAAACCAGGCTTTCTGGAATTATTATGAATTGTTCACATCAATTAATATTGAATAGAGCATCGACAGATTCGAACGCTTTACAGAAATTCGAAGAGGAAGCTGCTAAAAAAACAGCTCTTGTTGGAACAAAAATAATTCTTTCTAAAATTGTATGGAAAATGCCGTTAATTAAAGTTAACAATAAAGAAAAACTCGGTCTAATGAAAATATTAGATGGTCGAAAATCGATAGCGGTTCCATTTAGGACTTGGGAGCTATCTGAATATCCTACACTCCCAATAAATGCACGTCACTCGTGGTCTGTACGTACATGTAACAAATTAGAAAAACCAAGATATATTGTTGTAGGATTTCAAACTAACCGTAAAAATACCTATACTTCATCCATGTCCGTTTTTGATCACTGCAATCTGTTTAATTTAAAAGTGTATTTAAATACACATTAAAGCATATACCGATTTTCAAAAATCTTACTATGACCGAGATAGCGTTGCTCCACTTCTTAATAAAGATAATTTTTTAAAGTTTATGCCTGTGGCAGTCATTGATCTTACACACCAGGATGATGAACTTAAAGTTAGCACAACATATTTGAGAATTGAATTTGAAGCTTTAAAAGCTTTTCCTGCAAATACCTCAGCGTACTGTATGATTCTACACGATCAAATTATTACTTATAACTCTTTTTCGGGTGATGTCCGAAAATTGTAACTTTTTTTTTTAACTATATTTAATAATTTGTATTAATTTAATTGTTTTTAACCTTATATTGTATGAGCTTATTTCATGTAACTATATGTAGTGTAACGTACCTTATATGTTAAGAGATTATTTAAAAAAAAAAAAAAAACATTTGTATTTTAAAATTAATTTTTGTTGACTTTTTATTTGAAACGTAAATTACAATAAAACCATATTTAATTAAACAGTATACACTTAAAATTCAAGTTTTCGAGGTGCCCATGTTGACTTCTCCGTGTGTTTATAGTTGTCGTATGCTTGTGTTGAAAAGGAGAAGCATTGTGATTCTTCTTCACCACGCCAATCGTATCAAGTTGGACCATCATTTACATCGATTGCATTTAAAAAAATAATTTTTAATTAAATAATTAAATAATATGAAAATTTTTAAAATAAAAAAAATGTGTACAATACAACCTAACCTAACCTTACGATTTATATTTATAAAGAAAATAACGGGGTTGACCTTTTCTGACGATATATTACACACCTTAACTTGACCGAAACGAATTTTATGTATATATTTTTTACATAGTATACATTATTTTAAAATAACCTTACACGTCGCTACATGTGGGAGGATGATCTTTACGTGACCAATCCAAATTCTTCAGTTTTACATTATGTATAACCTAACCTAACGGTAAATTTACTATCTACATTTATAAAGAAAACTTCTCGGGTACATACACAATATTTTTTTGAATCTATATATCCTGGAAAATAATTAGATACGTAAATCAACATTTACTGTTAACCATTTCAGTGAACAACCCGTGTATTTTTTTTAACTTAAAATATTAGCAAATTAACTATGTCAAGTCTATCAGAAATTTATATAAGAAACGATATGTTTACCTCACGTTTTGTTTTTGAACGTATATCTCAATATCCTCTAAAATACGGGGTAGATCATATACGACGATATTCAAGTGCGTTTACCGAATGGAATGCCGCGTATTGTTGTAAACGTTTCAACAGTTGCGATTATATATGCAAGAACGCCCGTGTTAGAGTACTTTTGTAGGCATAGAAAGACAACCTGAATTTGGGGTAAGATCATTTGCCATCAACGATATTAATGGATTTTTCGCATTTATGCGTTTGATGCATTGTAAACAATGCAGACGTCCACTGTGCCGATGGCTCACACTCGATAGATCAATCGCCAGGAATTGGAGCCTGCTTACATTAGACAAGTTCGTAAATTACGTTGATCTACCTATTGAATATGTTAACTTGTAATTTTTTTTTTTTACTAAAATTAGATTTAAGAAACCAGAGTTATTTAATGTAATTTTTTTTATTAATATTAGATTTTAAAAGGTATGATTGTGACTTAAATATTTTACCTAAAAGAAACTTTTTTTTAAAAAAACAATAAATCGGCCATTCCCCGGGCGGCGGCCGAGACACCTACAAGACGACGTGAGGCGGGGTACAAGACAGCTGTGAATTATCCGATCGCCACCTGCGTAATCCCCAATCCCCAAAACTAATCTCCAAGGCTAATCCCCAAGTTAATGCCCAAGATTTATCACCAATCCCCCCATTGTTCCAGTACATACATTCCCCTTCTACTGTGGCCGATTACCTAGTATCAAGATGTGCATTTTTAAACGACTTACAAGAAGTAGAAAAACGATATTTTACGGAAATTATTGAACTCTCATACCACCAATGTCACGAAATGCTTGAAAAACTGATATTTAAACTACCGAATGGTAACATAATCTCATATCTAAGGGTAAACCACACACAATCATTTGCCGCTATAATAGCAGTGTCAGTAAATAAAGATGGAGATTGTACGGGAGATACCTTTTCGACAGAAAAGCATTCTTGGAAGCAGGTCATTGTGCAAGTAAAATATCAAAGTCGAAACTGATAAAATCGTATTTGCCCCAAAACGATTACACTCAGCATATGCTTGCTCCGTTGAAATATTCACGACTGAACACCCACGTTTAGTAATTCTAACGGACTTAACATACATGTCTCATTTTAATTCTAAATCACTACCTGTACATGAAACAGATTTATTGGCCTATTTCAATTCTAAATTTGTTTACATTGAATATTATTTAAGTTCAACTGTAACTTCAATGTAAATAGATTTAGTTATGAAACAATGCAATTTAGAACGCAAATTGCTAATTGAACAACTATCTATTGCTTCATATAATTTAAATGAATTTGTTTACATTATGAGTCAAGGCCCAGGTTTTGCTGCTTTAAAATCAGAAGTAGTTTACTTATTAAAATGTAAACAAGTCGACGTACAATTAGCAAATCCAACAACATGTTTTAACGAACTAGCAGTGACGTATCAAAACAACACCAGATATTTAACACCGAAATTAAAACTGGAGCAAAGGAGATATTCCAGGACGCAAATATTGAGGAGGAAATTAATAATGCATTTTGAACATTACTCACCGGGGAAGAAGAGTACACGGGGCGGGGTAGTGGGTTTTCCCTGTTAAACATCGATGGACTCCTTCTAGGGGTATACAATTATACTCCGTTAGGGGGTTCATCGTATATAACCCTGCCAGCAGATATTCGAAACAGGTGGGCAAGAGTTAATCCACAAAATATCGATGAAAAATGTTTCCAATGGGCGATACTGGCAAAAAGGGTTACAGGGGTACACAGAGATCGTATAGGAGCCAATTATGCACGAGTAGATGGACTATACGACTTCTCTGGTATAACCTACCCTACTCCGCTTTAAGATATCAGATTATTTGAAAAATATAATCCTTCTACCTCGGTGAATGTGTTCGGATTGAAGGAAAAAAAAGAAGCTGGAGGAGTAATAAAACATGTAGTATTCCCGTTGCGGGTAGTTGATGATGAGAAAGAGGACCATCACGACCTTCTGCTTATTACAAACAAAGCTCAAGTCAGCCACTATATGCAAATAACCAATTTTGCTCGTTTGGTTCAGTGCCAGCAGTCCAAAAACACATCGAAAATGATTAGTTGCAAACGGTGCTTTACAGGTTTCAACTTTGTACCCAAATTACACAAGCCGCACGGGCGAGAAGCACTCCTACAGCATAAGAAAATCTGTGGTGAGTACAAGCCTTTATTACCAATAATGCCAGAGGAGGGTACAAAGTTGAAATTCGAAGCATGGCAAAAAACCCAAAAAGTTCCATTTGCAATTTATGCCGATTTTGAGAGCTTGCTGGTGAAGTCCGACAAAACTATAGGTGCCAACACAGAGGAACTTCATGAACATGTCGCAATGAGCTATGCGTTCATCGTAAAAGTATCTCAAGAACTATTGGATATGTACAACATTCGGAGGTCAATAAATTTGCACAGAGGTAGCAGGTTATCGGAACCCGACGAAGTGGCGAAACGATTTGTGGCTGACATAAGCGAGGAGGCAACGAAAATCAGTGAGCTTTTAAAAAATACTAATGTACCTATAATAATGAGTGAATAAGAGGCTGCTGCTTATATTGCGAACATAGCATGTGAGTTTTGCAAGACGCAGTATTCAGAGAACAACCTCAAAACAGCCGACCACGACCATCTGACAGGAAAATTTAGACGAACCCTATGCAATAAATGCAACTTAAAGCTTGTGACAACAAAGTTTGTGCCGTGTTTTTTGCATAACATGAGCAGTTATGACGCCCATTATATCATCCGCCAATTAGGAAACGATAACAAACGGATAACGGTGATACCAAACACGGAGGAGAAGTATATTTCTTTCTCAAAGTTCGTTACAAACACTTTCTCCGTCCGTTTCGAACTGGGTACATTTTTTTTTAGTTTTAATTTTTTTACCGTTTTTATTATTACTTTTTACTTTAGCCATTTTTTAATTCACAATAAAAACACAAACAAAATTAGACTGTATGCCTTGTTAGCTTAACACTGACTGAACGAAAGACAAGATATGTTAAAGCTAAATTATTCCTCATTAATTCTAGTCTTTTTAAAATAAGTTTTCAGTTGTACCAACTTTAAATGCATCATAAATTTAATATTTTGAATGATTGTGTTCATTACAATATTTTATAGTTATTATTATTATATTTATTTTCTCTTTGCACACTGAAACAGGTATCTTACTTTGAGAATGGACGGTACTTTATAGTACACACACACACACACAGTCAAAATGTGTTCTTATATACGTAGCTATAAGCTCTATACACTATTTAATAATAAGTATTGGATATATCGCAAGTGAAAGAATAAAAAATATAATTTTTTGCTTTCCACGATGCTCACCCAACACCTCGGAGAATGTGTATAAAACCATAAACAACCGCTTTTTTACCCTCGCAGCACCTGTTTACACTGCACACTGCACCAGATTTTTTCTTAAGGGTGAATTCCTTAGGGAGTTCACCGTCAAACATTGAAAGCATATATTTAGGCATACACACAAACTACACATTCGCATACTGCAACAGATTTTTTCTTAGGGTGAGGGTATTTTTTGGTATATTATGTATTTAGGCAACCATCAATCTATTTTGAAGGTTTCAGTAACATTTTATTTCTCGTTTCGTTACAACCTCGTTTTTCGTCTTTTAACTGTTCCATCATTTAACATTCAATAAAAATGCAACCAAAAGTTTAAAAATAAAATCGCGAACATCAATCTAACCGAGGATGATGAACCGACGGAGCCTCGTGAAATGTTCATTGCCCAATTCGGTATACCGACCCCTGTTTTTACGCGTCAAAGGAGAGAATTTGACGCGTTTGCTTCATCAGGGGAGGAAGAAGAAGAAACATCTAGCGAATCTTCTTCTTCTTCTGACGACGATGAAGAGGGTCTGTTCAATCTATCTGATAACGAAAGTAATTATCCTTACAAATATTATTTATACATTTTAAAATATATATTATATATTTTTACTGCTAGGTTTAGAAAAAAACATAACTCATAAACAATACGACTATCTGCTGATTAATTATTTCGATTTTAGTTAATTACAGTGGAAATTCAAAAGACCATGGATTTTACAGAAAACTTCATCCCTCTGCGGACAGAGGAGCTTAACGATTGTTCGTGGGGAGTCGAAACATTCTGTGATCCATGGCCGATAGAAGGTAGCGATCAAATGGCGACGCTTCGGTGGGAGTTGAGGTTCGATGGCTCTCGCGATAGCAATGTCAGAATGGAACGGATTTATACACAGGCGTTTGATATTAACCAATACTCTGAAAAAGCAAGTGAGCGATAAAATACATATTACAGAAATTTTCAATACGATTCTATCAAGACTATTTTGGGGGGGACTGATAGACATGGGCTTATAGGAGGGGTACTTCGAGCAAACTATTTCTGCTATACCTACTTCGAAGTAAAGTGTTGTTTCCGAAATTAGTGGGGAAGAAATTTAATAATTTCAAATTATAAGTGGGGTTGGGTTCGTGGTCAGGATGGGAATAGGGCAGTGAGAAGAAAAATATATTTCTGCAACACTGATGAATCGGAATGCCATCTACCGACTCTGGAAGATGGTTTTGAAATAGTGTCATGTAGGAGAGAAATGTTTCGATCATGGGATTTAATTTTCGAATTGACCCAGATGAAGAAATGTGAATGTTGTGAAACACGTCTGGAAATTTGGGCTAATTTCTCAGACATGTTGTGGATAGATGAATGGGTTCCAAATAATATCGAGCATTCTCAAAAAATTAAATATTTTTTTTCTCATTTAAAATAAAATTTCGGTTAAATCGGTTATAAATATTTTTTATTTTAAATTCGGATATAATTCATTTTTTTTTCTTTTTCCTTTTTGCTTTAATTCAGCTATAAGTTAGTGTCAAACGTCTGGTGTAAATATGTATCCGTTATTGTTAATATTATTATTTTTTTTTTTTAATTATTATTATTATTACTATTATTACTATTTTGAATCGATTTTTATTATAAGCTGAAAATGAAAGTGATATATTTAAATTAATCTTGAAGGATTTTAAATTGTCATGATATATAATGTAGTGACCAGGTATAATAATAAAATAGTACAAATATTCTAGTATTGTTGTAACATGAGTATATTCTTAAAGAAACGTACATTTTTAATATACAACTGAGAAAGAAAATAAAGGTAATACTGTCATATTATTACATTTAAGTATTATTATTATTACAAGTGTTTTTTTTTCAAAAAATTAAAAATAAAAGAGCACTACTAATATTATACAATATACATATCAGGTAAAATGTAATAAATTCAATTAAAAAGAATAAATAAATAAAATAAAATAAAAGATTAAAAATATATTTTCACAAAAATTAAATTAAATTAATTTTTATTAGACATTTTAGTTTAATATATACATATATATATATATAAATCTTATACTATTTTCAAAACGTTTAGTTTGTGTTGATGCTATAGAAAATTCTACAGGAAAGGAATGTTTGAGTTGTTTAGTAAATTATGTGATAAACATGGGTTAATTTAAAGAATTCAGTTGATAGGCCAAGCATACAATGGTGCATCAAGTATGCAGAGCGAATTTAAAAGTCTTAGATCTTATGTACAAGCTGAGAATTCAAGTGCTCTAAATATATGGTGTTTTGCTCACTGTCTTAATTTAGCAGTCGTTGATGCTTGTAAAGCCACTGAGAAAGTTTTAGACTTTTTTGGAACTGTACAAACGTTGGTTACTTTTCTTAGTTCAAGAAAAAGAACACATTTATTTGTACAATATCAAAAAGAATTGTATCCGACTATGAGAATAAGACGTCTTAAACATTTTTCAGACACACGTTGGACATACCATGACAGATCTATTGATGCAATTTATCTAACTTATACTTATGGTGCCATTTTAAGAACACTACAAAAAAAAATCAACCAAAAGTCTAATGAAATGTATGTAAAATCTAGAACATTAGCTAAAGGTTTATTAAAATCTTTAAATTCATTTGAATTTAATGTTATTATGCATATGATGAGAAAATTTTTCAGTTGTACTACTCCACTATCTAATTATTTACAATCGCCAAAGGGTCAGTAAATAAAGATGGAGATTGTACGGGAGATACCTTTTCGACAGAAAGGCATTCTTGGAAGCAGGTCATTGTGCAAGTAAAATATCAACTATCTTGAACTGACGGAACAGCAATTGCCAATTACAGGGAAGACACTATAATTCTACCGACCGGCACAAGGTTAAAACTCTCACAGTTATCTGGCACTGATCCATTTAAAGGCCTAGTAATATGGCAAACGACGAACTTAGTCTGTGACATCGACGAATTCACAGTGATATACAATGGGCCGGCAACACTAATTCAGGCACTTAAACACGGTGACAGCAAAGAAACATTTACATATTTAGTCGAAACTGATAAAATCGTATTTGCCCCAAAACGATTACACTCAGCATATGCTTGCTCCGTTGAAATATTCACGACAGAACACCCACGTTTAGTAATTCTAACGGACTTAACATACATGTCTCATTTTAATTCTAAATCACTACCTGTAGGGGAACCTGGGGCGGAATGGGGACGCGGGGCACAACAGGGACACGGCTTTTTTTCCATACGCAACGTTGTGCGTCGCCTAGTATCGTCGGAAATAATAATGTTTTTCCTCCATGAAACCATAGGTAATGTTATCACAATCAAAACCCATATATTTTTTCGTCAATTGACTATTTGTTGTTTCATGTCAATTTTTTATAATTTCTATAATAAAAAGACTTTTTGGTTTAACTATGTTAGATTTTCGTAAATTGGCTTTCCAACTTGCCGAACGAAATGGTTGCTCACACCGTTTTAATCAGGTTAATAGAATGGCTGGTCAGGATTGGATGAATGGCTTTTTATTGAGACACCCAGATTTGAGCTTAAGAAAGCCTGAAGCAACTTCTGGTGGTCGGGCTATGGGTTTTAACAAAGTAGCTTATACTCAGTTCTTCAATTTATAATTGAGTGCATTGATAAGTATAAGCTGAAAGCGAATAGAATATACAATTGCGATGAGACTGGTATTACGGTAAATCTAAAAGGACAGTCGAAAGTGTTAGTTACTAAAGGGAAAAGACAGGTTGGCATTTTAACATCCGCTGAACGCGGAGAAACGGTTACTGCAGAAATATGCTTTTTGGCAAGTGGTGCATATGTCTCTCCAATGTTAATTTTCCCTAGAAAAAGAAATCAACCACATTTTTCTTCTGGACTACCTCCTGGATCGTGGGTTGAATGTCATGAAACCGAATGGATTACTTCTGAGCTTTTTTTAAAATGGTTCATGAAATTTATTGAATTTTCAAATGTATCAAAAGAACATCCAGTTCTATTACTGTTTGATGGTCATTCGTCAAACACTAAAACTCTACCAGTGATTGATGCAGCTAGAGAAAATGGAGTAATTTTACTTTTCACTTCAGTACTTAAGCAATTTAAAACCCAAATAAGGAATCCCACCCTTACTCCCTCTACAAAATTCACAAAATATCGACAAAAACTCCCTCAAATAGAATATCTTCAGGTTGTGACCACTCAATCAAGTTCCGACCTTCTTTATGTCCGATCACAATTTTGTATACTCCAACAACTCGCTAATTATATAAACTTGTTTTTTTTTTTATATAAATAAATAAAAAAAAAACATTTATTTTTTATTTTTGTGCTGTACTTATACGATTTTTCTTAATACTAACAATTTTTTTAACGTGGACGATATAACAAACGTATTCAATTTATACATTGTGTCAAAGTACAACAATTTTATTTTAAATATATCCTTTGTGTCAAATTTCTTTATTTTCTTAACTTTTTTTCTCATTCATCAAATAATGAACAACAAATTTACTTATTTTGCCCTGGATACGGAGTTTGGAAACTACCAAGGTAAAGACATCTTAGTTTCAGGGGCTATTAAGCAGGCAATTGGAAACGCAAATCCCACTCGCCTTAGAGGACCCCCACTAATTGTTTCACACCCTGGATCTAGGCCAATTCCTTCCACCTCACAAATATGACGCATTTCGGCACCATGTACATAATTATTAAACCCCCAAACCAACAATTAGAGCAGCAATACTTAAACAAATAGACATTTCTTTTACAACTGACTACGACACACTTAACGTTGATTATATTAATAATTACCTTTCTTATGATTCGAATCCTTTTATCATCCTCTTTCACGGCCATTATGACCACAGAATTCTAACTAAACTTAACATAACGACACCTTTCCTGAACCTAGTTGCTTCACGCAAACCAAATGATATATGCCACCTTTCATTGCACACATTCAACAATAAAGAACCCATATGTTCAACAGTAATGGGTAATATACATAAAAATGGAAACTTGCTCAGCCTTACCGAGGCTCATAATCTGATATGTGACTTAACACATTGTGAGCTATTAGCACACGATCCCGTATTCGATGCTCATCATACAGCTTGCCTATTTTCTTACTTATTTAGTCAAAGCTGATAAAATCGTATTTGCCCCAAAACGATTACACTCAGCATATGCTTGCTCCGTTGAAATATTCACGACAGAACACCCACGTTTAGTAATTCTAACGGACTTAACATACATATCTCATTTTATTTCTAAATCACTACCTGTACATGAAACAGATTTATTGACCTATTTCAATTCTAAATTTGTTTACATTGAATATTATTTAAGTTCAACTGTAACTTCAATGTATATAGATTTAGTTATGAAACAATGCAATTTAGAACGCAAATTGCTAATTCAACAACTATCTATTGCTTCATATAATTTAAATGAATTTGTTTACATTATGAGTCAAGGCCCAGGTTTTGCTGCTTTAAAATCAGAAGTAGTTTACTTATTAAAATGTAAACAAGTCGACGTACAATTAGCAAATCCAACAACATGTTTTAACGAACTAGCAGTGACGTATCAAAACAACACCAGATATTTAACACCGAAATCCCACATATTACAATAATATGGAACTGAAATCAGTTGTAATGAAATTTTACCTGCAGTTTTCAACTTGGAAGGCGAATTGTTCTCAATGAATCCTCATTACATCGATGTTCGCACATCACAGATGCTAAAACCACAAGCAGATTTTTCATGGTCTTATAAATCACCAGAAAATCTTATGAATGCAGGATTATATAGCAAGGAAATGATTAACACCTTACAGCGACATCTATTGTTTCCAAATGAAATTCTTGCAGCTGAATCTAACCTGATACGAAGGTCACTTCTTGGATACTCTGTAATGAATCAAGGTCTAAAACTTAATTCATTAATAGACAAAGATACACTCAGTGAATTGGTCGAGGAAAAGATTGCCAGGTTATGGGGATGGTTTACTTTCCTTGGTAATCTAATTTCTGGATTTCTCGGTATCCTATTCATATATAAAATTATTATGATTTTCATTAACACAACCCTAAATATATCAATATTATATCAGTCGTTTGGTTTTAGTATAAAACTATTAGCAGCATTATTTACAAATTTACGAACACAGTAATTTAATGCATAAATCCTATAAACAACAAGGTACTACTGACAATCATGAACAAAAACAACCCTTAAAGGCGCCAAACTTAGACGAACAAGCAAACATTATCTTGATGGACAATATCAAATTTGAAATGAACAGACCATCACCACCGAATCCACCAAAAAGGGCCTATCCTGTTTTGACAAATGAGTATCTTAATATACCACATTATCAAACCCCCAGAGCATCTTTATAACTGCTCTTGTAAAAAGTCACATAAACATTACAATTTTATTACATAGGCAAGGCACCCTAGATAAACAACAATAACACTGTCACTTCAGTACTTAAGCAATTTAAAATCCAAATAAGGAATCACTCCCTCTACGAAATTCACAAAATATCGACAAAAACTCCCTTAAATAGATAATCTTCAGGTTGTGCCCACTTAGTCAAGTTCCGACCTTGCCTATGTCCAATCACAATTTTATAATTATATAAACTTCTGTTCTTATTTTTATTTTTGTGCTGTGCTCATACGATTTTTCTAAATACTAACAATTTTTTTTAACGTGGACTATAAAACATTGTGTCAAACTTTCGATTAACAATACAACAATTATATTGTTTTTTACTTTGTGTTAATTACAACATATTCTTTGTGTCAAATTTCTTTACTTTCTTAAATTTTTTCTCATTTAACAAACCATAAACAACAAATTTACTTATTTTGCCCTGGACACGGAGTTTGGAAATTACCAAGGTAAGGATATCTTAGTTTCAGGGGCTTTTAAACAGGCAATGGGAAACGCAACCCCCACTAGCTTTAGAGGACCCCCACTAATTGTTTCACACCCTCGATCTAGGCCAATTCCACCTCACAAATATGACGCATTTCGGCACCATGTACATAATTATTAAACCCCCAAATCAACAATTAGAGCAGCAATACTTAAACAAATAGACATTTCTTTTACAACTGACTACGACACACTTAACGTTGATTATATTAATAATTACCTTTCTTATGATTCGAATCCTTTTATCATCCTCTTTCACGGCCATTATGACCACAGAATTCTAACTAAACTTAACATAACGACACCTTTCCTGAACCTAGTTGCTTCACGCAAACCAAATGATATATGCCACCTTTCATTGCACACATTCAACAATAAAGAACCCATATGTTCAACAGTAATGGGTAATATACATAAAAATGGAAACTTGCTCAGCCTTACCGAGGCTCATAATCTGATATGTGACTTAACACATTGTGAGCTATTAGCACACGATCCCGTATTCGATGCTCATCATACAGCTTGCCTATTTTCTTACTTAGCAATACGCATAGGACTCGATCGTATAAAACAATACTTAAGGGACCACTTCTAGTTCACAAAATAATCAATGTTTTGCATATCTCAAATATTCATTTCTCACCACAGCAATCTTTAAACAACTCATAACACTTTTTTTTTCTCTTCACAAAATAACAACTTTACGTCACCCACAAACATTTTTTAAATCATAGTTATCGGCAATATATCAGGGTCAAACTTTACAACAAATCATATAAGAATCAACCACGAATCAACAAACATTCCCACAACCTCTCAGAATTCAATTAACAAAAACCATTCAGAATGAGAAAATCTGTATCTCTGGAAGATCACAAACTTTTTTTAGAACAAAACGAAATACCATCTGACGCGAAATTGCATTTTCAAGGTGTCCCTGTTTTTTAGAAAAATTTATGTAACGCAAATGTTAGATTAAATTGATTGGAATTCTAATAAATCATTCAATTCTAAATTAAAATACTTTTATAGCTTAGACAAATAAAACATATTTAACAAACAACAAATGTACAAAACATTTCGCAAACAATTTTATAGAAATAAAAAAGCACAAGAAATCTCAAAATAAAACATAATTCATCACAATAATCTAATTAACCTTAAATAACTCCATTATCACCATCGATATTTCATTTACAAATTAACTTAAAATTAAATCAATCATTCATCAACAAAATTATACCATTAAACATTAACAAAAAACATAGCACATCTTATTTCACACATGAATCAAAAATTCTCATAACAACATTCTTTTTTTTAGATGCATAAGCTTAATTTCGAACACAAATTACATAATATACTCCGTACGCAATGGCGGGAAAATGGTGAGAAATATTATTGGTCACTCTCTGGTTTTCCTTTTATCATAACTAGTTGGAACAACCAACTTTTAACAAGAAGTTCTCAAATAAAATTAGCACCTATTGCGCTTAATTTTTTTCATAATAACCATTACGAAATAAATGCATACAAAAGAGAATACATTAACATATTAAAATCAGACGATAAAAAATATTTAGTGTATCAGCATCCTTATTCCATATCAATCATGAACAACCCAATTAAACCTTTCAAAGATGATAATGACAACTTATATTTCTTTGACACACTAAATAAAAATTTTCACCCAAAACCATTTACGAAATTTCTCACACAAGCAAGAAAACGGGGTACAGACAAAGGTTTTTCTGTTCAACAAATTTAAACAATTTGTAGCAAAACAGAATTTTTTTTTTTTTTTTGCGACTCAAGTTTGGAATAGACACGACAATGGTCATTACACAAAACTGTATAAACTAATTGAGGTCTTTGTTTTAACGCTATCATACATGCATTATGCTAACATTTTTTATGTCAAAATTTTATCAACTACTTCTGGAATATGGAACGATGATGTTAATATGCAAAATGTACCAGACGATCGAATAACACGATCCCACGCTAACAAACACTTATTTTATCATTATTTTACGACGAAGATGATATAAGTAATATTTTAGCTTGTTCTTTTAATGATTTATTTGATCAAAATGTTATAATTGATAACGATTTTGACATCGAAAATATGCCCGTTGAAATTGTAAATGACAACAGTGCACCTATAATTGTTCCTCCATCGACTTCCGCACGTTTTTCCATTTTTCCACCCTATCAAGAGCCACAATCGACAAAAAAAAACTTATTAATTGGAAATGGCGGAAGGGGAACTTGGAACTAAATGAAAACCTCATGAAATGTTCTGAAAGTCCTCTTCCCCAATGCATATTAGGCTTTTCCAACTCCTTTGGTAGTTTTTAATCATTTTTTTCTGATGACCTGATGAATAAAATAGTGTTCTAGCCAAATTTAATGGAAATTGCGAGACACTTGGCATTCATAAGAACAAGACATAAGAAGGAGATCGCACAAAATACACCCTTTCTCCAAACTACACTACCACAAATAATTCAGACGACAGTACACCCTACACAGGTACCTAATTTAACTGTAAATTTTAAAACTGAAAAATAAACAAAATCCTTCTAAAATAAAAAAAAAATAGATTAAGAAGACATAAAAAAAGTAAATGCTTAATTTTTTATAATTTTTTTCCATCGACATAATGTTACAATGAATAATAGTTTTTACAAAAGTTACTAAATTTATCATTACCAGTTATAAAGTTGTTTATAAGGTATTACAAAATATTATCAATGTTTATACTTTTATTATTTTAAATTATTATAAACAATTGTATTGTGAAGATATGATATGTATTTGATTTTTTTAATTTCAAAAGACATTTTCACAATTATTCATTATAACAAAAAGTGTAATCATAATATATTCTTTTTATTTCACCGACATCCAAAAACTTAAATTCACAATCTTAACTTATTCTAACAAAAATATTTTGCAAAATTGGCAAAACAGGTATAAAGAGCGCCACGCTCACACGCGCCTAACGGTGTTATAAACATCATCGCGACCACTGACGGGTTAAAAATAAATTAGAATGCAGTCAAATGGAGGATCTAATATCAATATTATTAGAAAATGTGGAAAATGAAGATTATAATGGTAGGTGTTAAATTTTTAATACAAACAAAATATTGGGTTTTGTTTAAAAAAAATTAACAATGTTAGTTATTACAATTTATAATTGAACCTAACCATAACATTATTTATTTTTTAGTAGATAAAATATTATGTTCAGATTCCATAGTCACCACACACCAAATTGAAATTTGTAATCGTTAGTTAGTTATCGTTTTATGGCTAGTAGTTTGGAAAAATTAGCCAATAACCTTGCTCCATCCGATAAGACAAAGTTCCGTTCTGTGATAAATGCATATGGTGAAGATGATTTGGATATGGTTACTCGTAAAGGTGTTTACTGTTACGATTATACTGACTCATGGGAAAAATTGGAACAGTGTCTACCGCCTATAGAACAGTTTTACAGGTGAATTATAATAATTATATATTACATAAAAATATAATAATAATAATAATAAAATAAATTAAAAACAATTTTTTTTTTTTTAGTTCACTGACTGAGAAAAATATTTCCCAGGATGACTATAAACACGCTCAAATGTATGGAAACGTTTTAAATTCAAAACTTTAGGCGAATACAGCTTATGGTATGTGATATATTTAATAGTATTCTATCTTAGTCTGATAATTATATATATTTTTGAGGTATAATGAATTGGATGTACATATTTTATGTGATGTTTTTGAAGCTTTTAGGGAGCTCTGTTTAAAAACATATGAAATCGAATGTTGTCATTATTATACTTTCCCTGGTATGAGTTTCGATGTTTGTTTGAAATACACTGAAGCCAAATTGGAATTGATATCAGACTATGACATGTTACTTATGTTCGAGCAAGGTAATAACAATTATAGTTTCACTGATATTACATCTTTAACAATCGTTATCTAATTTAGGTGTAAGAGGAGGAATCTGTCAAGCTTTAAAGAGATACTCTAATGCTAACCACAGCAAGGCACCCGTATACAATCCTGAAGAACCAAACAGATGGATAACATATCTTGATGCAACAAATCTGTGAGTAATAATAATGTGAAAACTGTATTTATAGTTTATTTTTTTTTTTAATTTTCATATAATTATTTCAGATATGGTTGGGCAATGTCACAAACGATACCAACTGGTAACTTCAAATGGTACGAAGGAAATCTTTCTGTACAATCTGTTCAAAACCGTTTAGATAGAATAGATGACAAATCGGAAAACGGGTTGATTTTAGAGGTTGATGTCGAATACCCGAAATCCCTTCATGATCAACATTCAGATCTACCGTTTATGTGTGAGAAGATTACCCCTCCTGGTTCAAAGATAAAAAAATTAATCTTGACGTTAAACGATAAAAAAAAGTATATTGTGCACCACTCAATTTTAAAGCAGGCTCTGAAGGAGGGTCTTGTTTTAAAAAAGGTGCATAGGGTACTTCAATTTGACCAAAGCCCTTGGTTAGCTAGCTATATTTCACTCAATACGGAAATGAGGAAAAAAGCAACCGACGATTTCCAAAAGGACTTCTTTAAACTTATGAACAACGCAGTTTTTGGTATATGTGTAATATATATAAAAAATAATATCATCTTAATTATTTTAATAGGTAAAACCATGGAGAATGTGCGCAATCGCATGAAGATGTCTCTTGTTTGCAATCCTGTAGCTTTTCAAAAACTGATAAACAAGCCTACATTTAAGTGTGTAACGCAATACAATGAAAACTTGTATGCGGTACACCTCCACAAGGCAGTTTTAAGTTTTGATAAACCTATTTATGTAGGATTTACTGTCTTGGAAATCTCCAAGACTTTAGTGTATAATTTTCATTACAATGTAATGAAAAAATACTATGGATGTGACATAGGACTGTTATACATGGATACAGGTAATACTATTATTATTATTTTTTTTTTTTTATTGAAGAACTATTATATATATTTATTATTAATATTTTCAGATTCTCTAATGTATTTAATTAAGACAGACGACTTTTACCACGATATGCTAACCAAACCAGGCTTTCTGGAATTATTATGAATTGTTCACATCAATTAATATTGAATAGAGCATCGACAGATTCGAACGCTTTACAGAAATTCGAAGAGGAAGCTGCTAAAAAAACAGCTCTTGTTGGAACAAAAATAATTCTTTCTAAAATTGTATGGAAAATGCCGTTAATTAAAGTTAACAATAAAGAAAAACTCGGTCTAATGAAAATATTAGATGGTCGAAAATCGATAGCGGTTCCATTTAGGACTTGGGAGCTATCTGAATATCCTACACTCCCAATAAATGCACGTCACTCGTGGTCTGTACGTACATGTAACAAATTAGAAAAACCAAGATATATTGTTGTAGGATTTCAAACTAACCGTAAAAATACCTATACTTCATCCATGTCCGTTTTTGATCACTGCAATCTGTTTAATTTAAAAGTGTATTTAAATACACATTAAAGCATATACCGATTTTCAAAAATCTTACTATGACCGAGATAGCGTTGCTCCACTTCTTAATAAAGATAATTTTTTAAAGTTTATGCCTGTGGCAGTCATTGATCTTACACACCAGGATGATGAACTTAAAGTTAGCACAACATATTTGAGAATTGAATTTGAAGCTTTAAAAGCTTTTCCTGCAAATACCTCAGCGTACTGTATGATTCTACACGATCAAATTATTACTTATAACTCTTTTTCGGGTGATGTCCGAAAATTGTAACTTTTTTTTTTAACTATGTTTAATAATTTGTATTAATTTAATTGTTTTTAACCTTATATTGTATGAGCTTATTTCATGTAACTATATGTAGTGTAACGTACCTTATATGTTAAGAGATTATTTAAAAAAAAAAAAAAAACATTTGTATTTTAAAATTAATTTTTGTTGACTTTTTATTTGAAACGTAAATTACAATAAAACCATATTTAATTAAACAGTATACACTTAAAATTCAAGTTTTCGAGGTGCCCATGTTGACTTCTCCGTGTGTTTATAGTTGTCGTATGCTTGTGTTGAAAAGGAGAAGCATTGTGATTCTTCTTCACCACGCCAATCGTATCAAGTTGGACCATCATTTACATCGATTGCATTTAAAAAAATAATTTTTAATTAAATAATTAAATAATATGAAAATTTTTAAAATAAAAAAAATGTGTACAATACAACCTAACCTAACCTTACGATTTATATTTATAAAGAAAATAACGGGGTTGACCTTTTCTGACGATATATTACACACCTTAACTTGACCGAAACGAATTTTATGTATATATTTTTTACATAGTATACATTAATTGTTTCACACCCTCGATCTAGGCCAATTCCACCTCACAAATATGACGCATTTCGGCACCATGTACATAATTATTAAACCCCCAAACCAACAACTAGAGCAGCAATACTTAAACAAATAGACATTTCTTTTACAACTGACTACGACACACTTAACGCTGATTATATTAATAATTACCTTTCTTATGATTCGAATCCTTTTATCATCCTCTTTCACGGCCATTATGACCACAGAATTCTAACTAAACTTAACATAACGACACCTTTCCTGAACCTAGTTGCTTCACGCAAACCAAATGATATATGCCACCTTTCATTGCACACATTCAACAATAAAGAACCCATATGTTCAACAGTAATGGGTAATATACATAAAAATGGAAACTTGCTCAGCCTTACCGAGGCTCATAATCTGATATGTGACTTAACACATTGTGAGCTATTAGCACACGATCCCGTATTCGATGCTCATCATACAGCTTGCCTATTTTCTTACTTAGCAATACGCATAGGACTCGATCGTATAAAACAATACTTAAGGGACCACTTCTAGTTCACAAAATAATCAATGTTTTGCATATCTCAAATATTCATTTCTCACCACAGCAATCTTTAAACAACTCATAACACTTTTTTTTTCTCTTCACAAAATAACAACTTTACGTCACCACAAACATTTTTTAAATCATAGTTATCGGCAATATATCAGGGTCAAACTTTACAACAAATCATATAAGAATCAACCACGAATCAACAAACATTCCCACAACCTCTCAGAATTCAATTAACAAAAACCATTCAGAATGAGAAAATCTGTATCTCTGGAAGATCACAAACTTTTTTTAGAACAAAACGAAATACCATCTGACGCGAAATTGCATTTTCAAGGTGTCCCTGTTTTTTAGAAAAATTTATGTAACGCAAATGTTACAATTAAACATATTTAACAAACAACAAATGTACAAAACATTTCGCAAACAATTTTATAGAAATAAACTATCATACCAAATAATAAAACAATACACAGCTTTTGTATTACGTTTTAATATTTTTTTTCATTATGTTTGTGTGTTATACATTTTAATAAAATCAAGTCCGATTATAAAAATGGTTTTTTATTTTGTAAAATATATAATACTGCCTATACAAAATGTACTTAAAACAATTATAAGAATTAACATAATTATAAACTTTTTTAAAAGTAGTAATATTTGTCAAATCCTAAATGCATTGTGTTGCCTCCAGGCAAAAATGATTATTTAGATATTTAAACAAAAAATTAATTTTTTATTTTTCCTATAATCAGAAACACCTAATAATAAAAAAAAAATTAAAATTAAAAAAAAAAAATCATGCATTGTAGTTGCATGAGAGTTTAACGTATAAAATAAATCTAAGAATAATAAAGGCCAGACGTCTCAAAAATCAGAAAAAAACGATTTCATTATTATCCCTTACAAGGTGTGTGATCGTGAACTAGCCGATCATTACGATTTATTATATTTCAACGTATAAAATAAATCTAAGAATAATAAAGGCCAGACGTCTCAAAAATCAGAAAAAAACGATTTCATTATTATCCCTTACAAGGTGTGTGATCGTGAACTAGCCGATCATTACGATTTATTATATTTCAACAACGGAGAGGGAGTATATCACTACTGTTACATCAAGAACCTTGCAAGATTGGTTGGATGTCAAATGTCTAAAAACACCAAGGAAAAAGCCATCTGCAGACGTTGTTTTAAGGTGTACACCGATGAACCGGGTAAAATTGATAAAGAAGCTAGACATGTTGATCATAAAAGAATTTGCGACAAGAACGAGTCAGTAACTCCAATTCTACCACCACCAAAAACGTACTTGCAGTTAGAGAACTGAAGTAACACATAAAAACTCTATTTTGTTATTTACGCAGATTTCGAGCGTTTGTTAAAGAAACCTGTTGGAGATAACCATTTTGGGAAAACAACTGTCACTCAAGAACATTTCCCCATTAGTTATGCATACCTAGTTCAAGCTAGCGAGGATGTACCAACAGAGCTAATGGAACAATTCGGCATACCACAATCCCCGGTTATATACAGAGGTAATGCAAATTTTGAGGCTAACGATGTACCAAAACATTTTATACAGAGCATTACCAATGTAGCACGTAATATTGTCCAGCTTTTAAATATCAACACTCCTATACGTATGACATTACAGAACGAAAGTAACCATAAGTCTAGACAGTGGACGGTGGCAAATGTCCTCTTTGTAAATGTAAATTTTCATTAATAAATAATCCGGTACGTAATCACCACCATTTAAGCGGTAGATATAGACAGACCGTCAATAATAGATGTAATTTTAAAATGCAAAAGCCCAAGTTCTTGAGTTGCATCATTTATAACTTATCAAGCTATGATAGTCATATAATAATAAACGAATTAGGGCACGATCCGCATACAATAAACGTTATTCCGAATAGTGAAGAAAAATTTATATCTTTTTCAAAATTAATTTCGAATAAGTTTTCCATACGCTTTCTAGATAGTTATCGTTTTATGGCTAGTAGCTTGGAAAAATGACCAATAGAAGGTAGTGATTAAATGGCAACGCTTCGGTGGGATATGAGGTTTGATGGCTCTCGCGACAACAATATCAGAATGGAACGAATTTATACACAAGCGTTTGATATTAACGAATACTCTGAAAAGGCAAGTGGGCGTTCAAATACATATTATAGAAATTTTCAATACGATTCTATCAAGACTATTTTGGGGGGGACTGATAGACATGGGCTTATAGGAGGGGTACTTCGAGCAAACTATTTTTGCTATACCTACTTCGAAGTAAAGTTGTTTCCGAAATTAGTGGGGAAGAAATTTAATAATTTCAAATTATAAGTGGGGTTGGGTTCGTGGTCAGGATGGGAATAGGGCAGTGAGAAGAAAAACGTATTTCTGCAACACTGATGAATCGGAATGCCATCTACCGACTCTGGAAGATGGTTTTGAAATAGTGTCATGTAGGAGAGAAATGTTTCGATCATGGGATTTAATTTTCGAATTGACCCAGATGAAGAAATGTGAATGTTGTGAAACACAAAATTTGGAAATTTGGGCTAATTTCTCAGACGTGTTGTGGATAGATGAATGGGTTCCGAATAATATCGAGCATTCTCAAAAATTAAATATTTTTTTAAACTCATTTAAAATCAAACTTCGGTTAAATTCGGTTATAAATATTTTTTATTTTAAATTCGGATATAATTAATTTTTTTTTCTTTTTCCTTTTTGCTTTAATTCAGATATAACTTAGTGTCAAACGTCTGGTGTAAGTATGTGTCTATTATTGTTATTATTATTATTCCTATTTTATAATTACTATTTAGACCGCTTTTATTTAACACATTTTCCAATTTGCTAGTTTCATATGAAATAAAGACATGTGTATACTTATCTTTTAATCGAACATTTTTATTTACTTATTATGGGCTGAAAATAAGGGTATATATTTCAATTATTCTTGAATGATTTTCATTGAATTGCCATATTCATTCGAAATTTGGACGTCGCACCTATTTTCGTGCTATTTTACCTGCAGACCAGAGAGGCAAGCATACTAATCGTCCAATAGCTGAAAGACAATATTAAAGACTATATAAGACAAAATATTAATAGTTTTCCTGTTGTTGATTCCCACTATATAAGAGCTGAATCAACCAGAAAATATCTGGCCTTTCGATTTCTAAAATGCATAGGCTGTATTTAGAGTGGATTAAAGAGAAACCTTTTACATCAGCACATAAAAATTATCCTCTTAATGGATGACTTTAATATGATGTGCCAAACTAAACACAAATTTGTATGTGGTTTACGATTTGTCTAATGAAGACTTTTTCATTATAATACTCACTTTTTTAATTACTTATTATTAAAATTTATTGTACTATTAATTCGTTACTACGAAACGAATTTTATGTACATTTTTTTTACACAGTAAATAATATTTTCAAATGGCCATACGCATTGCCACACGGGGGAGGGTTTTTTTTTAATGAACAAACCAAATTCTTCAGTTTTACTGTTTGTATAACCTTAACCATTACACGGTATATTTACTATCTATATTCATAATATAGATAGTACTACATTTAATAGTAAAAAAAAAAACCCTCTCCGGGGAACCTACACAATATTTTTCTGAATCTGTATACCTCCGGGGAAATATTTAGACACGAAAAGTAACATTTACTGTTAACCAGTTCAGTGAACAACCAGTGTATTTTTTTTAACTTAAAATACTAGCAATATAAACTATGCCGAATTTATCAGAAATTTATTTAAGAAATGACATGTTCAAATCACGTTTTGTTTTTGAACATGTTGTCGTGGCCGTAGACTTTAGGAGTGATTAAAATAACAACAATTTTTTAACTTTAGTCACCGTTTATTCTACTACGCGATAGTACTACGCGACAATAATAATAATACTGATTATCGGCGGTCCGGTGACGGCCGTATTTATGTTACCGGCGGCGGTCAACATTGCTGATAAGCTGAGCAGGGGTTTTGCCTAATGGGCAATTAGGGAAGCACGACCCGGTCGGGTATTGTCATCGCGGTCCGGGTAATAGTCCAGACCGCGGTGATGGCAATGCCCGACCGTGTCAATATATCACAATATCCGCTAAAATATGTAATGAACGTCCGTGTTGGAGTACTTTCGAGGGCATAGAGAGCCGGCCAGAATTCGGGATAAGATCATTTGCCATCGAAGATATCAATGTATTTTTCGCATTTATGCGTTTGATGCATTGTAAACAATGCAGACGTCCACTATACCGATGGATCACACTCGATAGATCAGTCGCCAGGAATTGGAGTTTGTTGACACTAGACAAGTTCGTAAATTATGTTGACCTACCTGATGAATATGTTGACTAGTATTTTTTTTACTCATATTAGATTTAAGAAGACAGAAACAGTTAATGTAATTTTTTTTACTTATATTAGATTTAAGAGCTAGAAGTGTAAATTTAATATTTTGCCTAAAAGAAACTTTTTTTTTTTAAAACATTAAATCTTCATTTTCGGTTAACTACATATTTAATTTAATTTATTAAATTTGTTTTAGATGGATTCGTTTTAACTAACAGTGGATTCAATGGACTTTGTAAATCGACATATAAAATCCCCTCAACAGAAGTTTTGGAAAATAGGGCTTTCAAAACAGCAAGAACTCTATTCCAGGACACAAACGTTGAATCAGCAATTGATGAAGATTTTGCTAAGTTAATTTCTGAGGATGCCGAGATGGAAGGAAAAGGATCCGGGTTATCTTTAGTGAAAATTGACGGTATACTACTCGATATATTTAAATATACACCCCTCGGAGGTTTAGCTTTTAAACCGCTTCCAGAAGCGATTGAAAATCGCAAGGCAACAATAAATGTGCAAAATAACGACGAGATGTGTTTTTAATACAGCATTATGGCTAAGGATGTTACTGCATCAAACCCCAGTCGTGTTACACATTATCAGAATGTACCGAGCCGACACAATTTCTCGAAAATTACTTTCCCCACACCATTATCTGAGGTGAAACAATTTTAATTAATTCAAATTCAAAACAATATGGGTAATGGCTTATAATATTTTCACTTTTTTTTTTTTTAACTTAAAATGCAATATTATATAATTTTGATTTAGCAAAAAAAAATTTAAGAACACAATTAGGAGATGCGCGAGAAACTTTTACAAAGTTAGCTGAAACCAACGCACAAAAGCTGAGTGTAAGTAATAATAAAAATATTTGTGTAGATATTTGTTCAATTATTTTGATAAAAGTTTGGTTGTGAAGCTGAATTAAACTCTGTTAGAATTATATATAAAAACAAAAATTGACTAGAAACTAGCTAATTTCTTCGCTTTTTGACAATTACGGATTTCTTCCGGATCTTCGTTTTTTAACCGTCTGTCATCATTCTATTCATTGCGTTTGCAAGTTGAGAAATGGATTGACTTAAGCTCTGAAAATACAACTTTAAACTAAAAATGAGAAGAGATCATAATAATACAATTTTATTGTTTTTATTA
>NW_026095874.1:0-46282 GCF_023614345.1 Adelges cooleyi | reverse complement strand
ATATTGTTGGGAAATGGGACGGTGTGGGACAAGGGGGGCGGAAGCGTGATTCCGTGGGCGAGGCGAAAACCGAACAGGCCGGGCTAACGGCGTTAGCCGTCGGTCGATCCGTCCGGGTGGACGGACTTTGACACTGGTCGCACAGGTGGGGTGATGTTCGTCCACCGGTTATCGCATGGGTAAGCGGAGGGTGACGAGATCAAAACGATGCGGCCGTTGACCAAGTCAACGGTGTCGTGTCACACCCCAGGCTATTAATATCGCCCGAAAACTTGTCACTGGCCAACTAACTAGTGTATTTGTAGGACGCGCAGGCCAGTGGACAACGCACCGGTATTAAGCAAGCTGCCGCTCAGCGACCACTCCTCGATCCTGTGCAACGACCGGACGAACCTGCACCATATACAAGTGATATTCGAGAGTTTCTAGTAGTATCTGCTCATGGACATGGCCGTCGCAAAAAGGTAGCGTACAGGTGTACCTACGCGTTCAATCCATACTCGGAGTCCAGGTGTGACCAAGCCGGTCCGCCGATCATGATCCACTTGTGGCACGCCGGGTTCAACGTATTCATTAATGAAAACCCGGTGTTCGGGCTCAACAATGAACTTGCACAGGTGAGTTTCCCTATAAGTAGGTGCCATGACAATCTCAATGGTTTCCCGAAAGATGCCTTTGCAGCCATGTCAAATTACCAAAAATGCTGGATTAAGATAATTGGCACCCTTAGTCCCTGAATAAAATGGCACCCTTATTATTAAATTTTTGTCTATGAACGTGCGACGAGAAGGTTTTGCTGCCAATTCTGCAAATCAGTGAAATTTTTTATGTGCTACGTCCAACAGTACTAGGGGTGTATGTTAAGTGACCACATCGGACAATGCCTCACCACACGCGACAAATTTCTATCCACGCATCTTACCCTAGTACCCACAATTTATAATCTGTATATTACCTTGACGGAAACAACAACATTGATGTGACAGATGTGATTAATTTGTGACAGCTTGTGAAAAAATGACAATGTAAAGTAATATACTAGAAAAACACGCTAAAACCAATTTTGGCGGTACTTCTGTAATAAAAAATGCGCGAACAATTGTCATAAGACGGGCTAAAATCTGTTTCAATACAATTTTGTAATATTGTCATCACCTAACGCGACATGGGTTAAGTGTAAAGTTTTTTTATTTAATAATTTTATTATTAGTACAATGTAAAAATTATAATATAATAGTTATATTATATATAAATGTTATATATATTCAAATAGATTACAAAGTTAGAAAAAAAACATTTAGACCGTAACAAAACAAATTAAAATCGTTTTTGTTGAATATAATTGATATATTGTACTTAAGTATTATAATTGTAAATTAAAAGCATGGACAAGTGCGTAACGCAGTACTGTAGGATGCTCATTGACCGGAGTTTTTTTCTCTCTCTTTTATATCATGTTATTTCATTGTGTGATTAAATTCAAATAATTTACAACTACATATTATAAGATGTTTGTAAGATTTTTTTTATTCAATTATTTTTAGAGCATTACTTTTTATAAATACAATACATACCTATAAAATTTATAAAATATATAAAATCAGTAAATCAAGGAAAACTATTTGTTATTTGAATAAATTTTAAATAACAAATTTACAAAAAAATTCAAATGTCTTTAAAAAAAATGTTTTAAATATTTTAAAACTCTTCATAAGCCTTATAATAATATATTGAAAATTTTTCATTGGTCATGCCCATATTATAGTGTATTTAGGTCTTTAAAAAATAATATCTAACAAAAAAAAAATTATTTATTTGTAAATTTAATTTAATTTTTGCAATTATAAATTTAATTAATGTCAAAAATCTATACACAATAATGTTGTCAAGTCCCAGCAAAAGGAACATTGTTTGGAAAAACACTGTACAATACTTTAAACTTATTAAGAAGACTTCTCAGTTGGAAATGTTTTCACTCAAATTAAAATACTTGTAATAGTAATTATTATAAAAATAGAGTCAAGTTAAAAATGATGGACCAGCCTTAACGTGCACAGTGGAATTATTTTGTACATAAAATTGAATTTAGAGATTTCCGTTAAGTGTTTGGGCGTCCATAGGCTGCCGGTGTCTATGGTGATGCAGACGCCGACCGGATGGGCATTGACCAGATCCGGGTTGCGCGTAGTCTGTTCCTCCAGCAGTAAATGAACTGCACCAGTTTCCGGCGTCTGTTGTGAATGGCCGCGTGGGACTGAGCGGTGAGCATGGCCACCGAAACACTGCTGTTTGACGATGATATCCATGATCGCCAAACAGGTTAAAGTCCCGCAAGGCCGACTTGGCATTCGGGCAATTCATCCAGATGTTCGACGGCGATTCCGAAGTGGACTTCAACAAGAAAGCCCAAATGGAATGCTTCACTTGGGGTCTGACCAGCGCCATCGACGTTCCTGTTCTACGACCAACCGTCCGTGTTCTGCGACCGGCAGTCAGTGTTTTTCTCTGCGTTCGGCACGTTGATCGGCTGCGGAAACCGCAGCAGGTGTTCCAATCCAACAGGCGTACCTGGGCAGCCTGATCACCATCACGCAGGCCGAACCCATAATCGACAACCAACAGTCACTGCTTGTAAATTTTTTTAGAATAATATAATATAAAAAGGCCAAACACACCGCACTAGAATAGTATATTATTAAGAAAATGTACTAGGGTCCTATGCATAAAATGTGTAAATATATTATTTATTAAGAAAAGGATCACTAAAGACGACCGCTGCTGGTGTTTCTATCCAACTGTCTTACCAGGGCAGCCTGATCACCATTCTGCAAGCCTAGCCTGAAATCGAGGACTAACAATCACAACTGAAAACCGACCTTAGCCTGACAGGCCGCCAACAGACGTACTACCTGATCAACTTGTCGGCAGGCTCAGGCAACGATTTCTAGGCGCTAGTCGGGCGGTACCAAATTGTGCCGGCCGAACACCTCCGGCCACTTCGTTCAGGCGCGAGCTCTTGTTCCGCGCAAACGGTACAAGCACGAGTCCAACAACACCAGGCGGTTGCACGTGCTGTCGTCCACGGACGTCGTCGAGTCATAATCGCCCACGTTTTTATTGCGCAAGGGCTCGCCGTTTTGGCACCGGATCGGCGTCATCATTTCGCGCCTGTCCTAGACGGGAATCAAGCTGTACTGTGACCGGGACAACGACGCGACGTCCCGAGGAGTCGCTCGCGCACGGCCAAGTGTTCACCAAAACGACGGTGTTGACCATGTCGCAAGTGTACGGGCCGTTTTTCGGACACTCGTTTGCGCTGTGCGCGTTCGTCTGCTAGGCCGTCAGTGGTTTGAAAACCCAGCTGAAATGGGTTCAATTTCTACATTAAACTTAATGAATGGCTTCATGCAAAAATAGCCTAAGCCCATAACATGTATTAATTCTCGTTTATGGTATCGCAGTTTCAAACGCCTGATTTTAACCAGTTAGTACACTGGTCTTCTGAACCGATATGCACTACATTGCCTATAGCAACAGCCGTTTAGTTGGTTCGCAAAAAAAACCTTTGCCCACAAAATTAGTAATTTTATTTAATTTCAAACTATCTAAATTAAAATGATAAAAATTAAATCATGTTATATTTATGTTGATAGTCTATGAAAAATTGTAGGTTGAGATTCTAAAAAGCTTATTTCAATCCGTGTAGATTATACCGTGTTGTAGTAATTGATTTATTTATATCAAGAGAAAAACTACTATTCAAGTCGACGTTATAAGAAACGATTATTGTTTATTTATCATCCAGCCGATTTTAAATTTTATGTTGCTAAGCCATATTACTATGACAGACAAACATTGTAATTAACTATTTTTAATAAACGAACCTAACCTAAGTTATTATACCTACATATTTTTTCAACCAAATAAATTCATAATTAATGCCAATAAAACCCAGTCGGATCGAGTTAAAATTCAAATGAAATATTTATTTGCTATGCCCGCATACGGCAGTTGTATAAAATTTAAACTATACCCATTTCCCACCCCCCTAGGGGGGGTACAAGTTTTTTTGTTTTTCGGGGGTTTTCGCCGTAATTTTAAGACCTTTGGGTTGAAAATTTGGCAGTAGTTGGAACTCATATGTATCCATAACATAATAAACGGAAAAAAAATTCGGCACTGCAGTTTTTTTTTAATTGCCGGAAAACTGTGTTTTCGTAGATTGCGTTTATTTTAACAAAAACACCTAAAATCTTTAAAAAAAAATTATCAAATCTTTAAAAGAATTTTATGTTTATCTATGCAGAATGATACTATTAAGTTTTGTGCTCAAGTACCACTTTTGACTTTAAGTTTGAACAAATTCAATTTTTTTTTTTTAAACTAAAAAACACGGTGTACCAGATATGAGAAACGAACAGACACTAAAAACTGTCAGGAGGACTGTTGTTTTTTGGATTCAGATTAAGTGTTGGTTTTTATGCAGTATACCGCCCCAAAATGTATTTTTTATTACACAATTTTTTTAAAGGAAAACTAATGTTTTGCATATTGTTATACTGTTATTCATTTAAAGAGATTCACGCTTCATTGTTTAAATTATCTTATATAAGATATGTAATCTGCTTCGTGCTAGTTTTAATTTTTTAGTTTATAATTTTGTAGCTCTAATTTTGTATAAAATATTTCATTATTTTATTACTGTGTTCAAGTTAAGATAGATTTAATAGTATTTAAAAGTGTTGAATGATAGTACTTTATTTTATGACTAGATCAAATCTCGTGAACATTTAACATCATGATACTGCTCCTATACTATTATTAAAAAAACACAATTTTTAAAATCTCCATAAAAGGTTATTGTTAAATAACAGGCAACAGCCGACCGCTAGTGACTATACACGTTAGTAGTATGTAACTAATAAGTAATAAATGTAGGTAAAATTTTTTGTTTTGTCCATCACAGAACCAGTATACGATTTAATTTTAAGGATGTATGAAAAGGTTTTTTTTAGTTGCATTTTATTTTGTACATTGTCCATCTAGTAAAATAGAAGTATAATATAACTTTGAAATAATATAATCTGTGAAGTATAAATAGTTTGTGTGAGATTGCTCTAATGGAAGTATATAATACATAAATATTAATTTTATTGAGAATAAACAATTATTATTTAAACTATGGAGTACAAACAATTGAAACATGAATCGTCGACCATTCCAACAAAATTTAACAAGACATTGTATATGACGTGTTATTTGGTCCACTACGTTTTTGCAAAAAAAACCAGTACAGTGGGGTCGGGGCATAGTGGGGACGGAGCATAGTTAGGTCGGGGCATAGTGGTGACGGGGAGGTCACAGGTTTACAGGAATTTTTAAACCTGAAAGTGATAAAATCACTTTCGAAAAAACGCTTCGATGCAAATCGGTAGTTAGTATTTTCTAGCCAGTACAATCCAAACCAAACACAGTATAAATCAGTTAAGTTAGAAAGTTTTAAACTGAGGTTCTGTATTTACCAATAAGCATCAAAGCGATTATTTGAAAGTGATTTTATTCAATTTTATCACTTTTATTTATAATAGTTCCTGTAGACCTGTGACCTCTCCGTTTCCTCATTGTTTTGATTCCATTAAGCCTATACTCTACTGTACTAGTCCTCTCGGATAAAATCACTTATGCCACGACCCCACTGTACTGGTTTTTTTTTTACTTGCCTTTTTCTATCTAACTTTTTATGAGACCAAATTTGAAGTTTCTAATATTTTAATTTTAATATTTTACTATTATTATTATTGACTAAAACAATATCCCGCTACTGTAAAACTTTGTTTGACACTGTGACAACTTTTATTTTTCTGTTGTCAAATTTAAACCACTAATCAATTTAAAATCATCATTAATAATATAGACATACATAATTTATTAATATGGTCGTTATTTTAAACACAAAAAAAAAGAAATTTAACTGTAAAAGATTAGTTAAATTATTTTAGCGGCTCGTTTTGTTATCAATTTTTATCAATATTTTTCAATACTTTGAAAATGTTAACCTTCATTCCTTATACGAACATAAAAGTTTTTATTTCATAAAATATATGTAGACGAACAATTTTAATACATTGTAGTGTTTGAATTTTCAACAATCTATTCGTTTACTATGACTGTAATGATGTTGTTTATGGTATATGTGTGTTTTGGTGGAATTATTGAATTTACGGCGTTTCGTATAGGCAAACTGCAACGCCGGAATGTTCTAAGGTCGGTATAAGGAACGGCGCGGCGTTGTTTTTGTACACCAGTACGGAAAACGACCGTGCTATGACTTATAAAATGAATGAATAAACTGACAAGGGAAAAAAGAGGACGTACATCAGAGTTTTGCTGATTCTTATTCGAATAAAACGTTTTTTGAGTAATTTGTGTACAATTTATTTAAGTAGAAAAATCATTCGAATTATTTTTTTGAAAACTATTTGAATAATTGTTTTACAATTTTTTCGAATAAAAAATTGTCTTCCTACATATAATGGTAAAGTATACTTTGTTTTACTTCCCATTGTCAATTATGTCCAATTTCTTAACCAATGGGCCATTAGTTTTTACTTATAAATAGAGAAAAGTTACATTTATAACTTCAAAACCACAGTAAATTCATCTACATACATGCATTTAAATTATTTAGCTTTACAAAATAATTTTAAAAGATCAGACAACATAACTTTCTTATTTATAAAACAAAAGTAGTTATAATAGTAGTTACATAAATTTATATGTCACTGGGCCTTGGTCTATATTGTATTATTAAAATAAAAATGAAATAAAATAAGTACAAAATAGTTACAATATATTTTAAATTATCAAAAAAAAGTCGTGCATTTAGAAATAATTAATTATACTTATCTAATCAAACATAAGTACAAATAAAGTTACAAATGTTTTTTTTAAATATCCTAATAAACAAGTTACAATTAATAAAAAAAGCTACAAATTACTTTTTATAAAATTGTGTTTTTTCCATAATAATTATTTTGTGTTATTTGGAACAATAAATTATTAATTGAAACTTAACAATATTGGATATTGTCTTCAACAAAACTATAGCGTTCCGAATTAGTATTCAGGTAAGTAAGTAATTGTTTTTGTGTTAATTTGTTAATTTTCTTTCTTTTTTTGACGATACATTTCCCGATCTTAGATAACTTTTAATATATAAGATGTTATTCTAAACTAATGGTATAATACTATTCTCAATTAATATTAGTGTCCATATACTTTTTTCCACATCTCGTCACGTTCACTAATTATTATTACTATACACATTTATATGATTGTTTGTGTTCGTGCGATTAGGGTAAGTTTTTTAGGACGTACTTATTTAATTTAACTTTAAAAAAAACAGTAAAAGACTTATATTGTTGGGTTTTACAATGGTTCTCGCTAGTATTTCTTTATTGTTAAAGGACAGTTTATAAATAGTCACAGAACCTTAAGTGTACTGTTGGTAGTACTAAAAAAAATCTAGACTTGTTCATTTTTTTCAAAAGGTAAAATATGTTTTCGAATACCTATGTTTGTATATTCTTAAAGTTATTTCAAATCAAAGTCACACAGTGTTTTAATTATATCTTAGGACTAAGTAAAATATTGTCACTTTTTAGATAAAATAACATTAAAATTTTTAATAATAATTTCACCGTTTGGTCGTCAAGGCAATTTTTGTCTTGTACCTTGTAAACAACACGGTTTTCTTCGCATTTTGATCTTGACAGCCCGGATAAACACTTTGAATTATTCTAACCAACCTCTGTTAAATCAAAAAGCTTATTTCGATTATCATATCAAACTTATACTTACTTATTCTTGTTATTTACACTTTTATTGCATAATTATTTTCAGTTTTTTCTACATTTTTTATTATTTTTGTATATTTACATTCTGTATTTACTTGTAACACTTTTGTATTTTGTGTTAATTGTTTTTTTGTTTATTTCATTGTTTTTTTTATATATTTATTAAGTTTCATTCTTTTGATTTTTTATACAACGTTGACCGATTACAGGTAAGTTCTTATATATAAGATGATGTTATAAACTAAAGATAAAATACTATTCTCAATTAGTACAATAGTGTCCACATACTTTTTTTTCTCTTCTCGTTACGTTTTTATATTTAATAATTATTTCTATGATACACATTTTTATGATATGTGTTCGTACGACTAGGTTTAGATTTTTAGGAAGTACTTATTTAATAAAACTCTAACAGTCATAGAAATTTAAGTGTTCTGTTGTTAGTATAGATACTAAAAAACTGTTTTAGAAAAAAATGCATTTTTAGTTAGTAAAAAAAATTAATTTAACAACATGCGTCGGCTGTATATTGTAGCTTTCTTGATCCGGCGTTTTAATAATATTTATTACTGAAGGAATTTTGAAAAAGAAAAGCTGATAATTTTATCTTACCAAAAGCAATTTAATAAACTAAATAACTAATTATTTTCACTTTTAAAACTTGTACATTTTTTTTAAAAGATAAAGTATGTTTTTCAATATGTACATATAATATTCTTAGAGTTGTCTCAAATCAAAGTCACGCGACATGCGTTCGGAGCTTATTTTTTAAACACAGTATTTGAATTATATTATCATAGGACTAAGTTAGAAAATATTGTCACTTTTTAGCTAAAATGGCACCGTTAGAAAGAGATCCACCCAAATTCTTATTTGATCATATAACAGACATAAACGAAGACTTCTTGACGGACGACGAAGAAGAGTTATTTCCAGAACGCCTTATATACAAGTACTAAAGCTTGACAAAATAGTAGCTGGCTAGTCGAGTTTAACAACAGCTAGTGTTAATAATACAATTGTTTTTTTATGTATAATTCGTTTTAGCGACATAGACACAAGAGATAGAGACACGGACGAAGAGATTGACATAAACACCGACGAGTTAAATAACTATATACCTGAAATAGTATTGGAAGTCATTAGACAATGGAGTACATACTTTAATAGTGCTGTTCCGCCACTTGTCAACAACCATGACAGAAAGACAGAGGACAGCGATGACGAGTCAATTGAGACAGACGAAACCGACGACAGAGAGACAGAAGACAACGATGACGAGTCAATTGAGACAGACGAAACCGACGATAGAGAGACAGAGGACAACGATGACACAGAGACAGAGGACAGCGATGACAAAGAGACAGAGGACAACGATGACACAGAGTCAGAGGACAACGATGACGAATCAATTGAGACAGACGAAACCGACGACAGAGAGACAGAAGACAACGATGACAAGTCAATTGAGACAGATGAAACCGACGACAGAGAGACAGAGGACAACGATGACGAGTCAATTGAGACAGACGAAACCGACAAAATCCACGACGACGACGAATATTCCCGGAACTTCATGCCCACATACAGCTTCGATGCAAGGCTTGCATATTTCAAGTAAGTACGACCGCTTGGTATTACATTTTTCATATTTTGTGCACCATATAGCTTATCATGTAAATTAATGTGTACATCAAAAAAATGATTTATTTCCTTCCGGCCGGGTGATCATATTTTGTTATCATTGATGACGACTTAGATAACCTAATCCGAGAAATAGTATTAGAAAACAACTGGAATACATACTGTAATACTTTTAGCGCCATTCACCCGCCTGTCAACGAACGCCGACCAGTTGAGTCAGACTCGGACGACCCGCAGCCGTGCTCATCATCAGGTCTGAAGAGACCGCGTTTAGACTCTGATGATGAGCAACCCAGGTCAACAAAGCGGAGACGGCCAACGTCGTACCAGTCAGAAAGCGAAGAAAGCGAGTCGGACAACTTTCAATAGTACTCCAGCCGATAAACTGTGGCCGGCAAGTCGGTGAAGCCGTTGGCGGACACGTGTGCTGTAGTAGCGCGAGATGCTGCAGCCACTGTCTCCGTCCAATCGCATCCCGAACTTGTCCGGCCGGCCTGTTGAGGAAGACGTGAAGTAGTAATCCAGACGATGGAAACGAAGGGACAACTCGGGAACGACGGTGACGGTGCAAGCCAGTAGCGCGAAATGCTGGCCCACCGTCCCATCTAACCGTATCCTGGACAGTCTGTCGGGGAAGATGTGTAGCGGTGAAGCAGACGGCAGTACTCCAGACAATGAGTGACGAGGAGACGATGAAATATTTTCAATTGAATTTTAGAACAAAATAATAATAATACATGTATTATATGTTCATTAAATATTATTATTATTCAATATATTATGTATATTGCAAATTTGGATTCTAAAATGACTTTACCACTGATGGCAGAGACGTGCTCGGTGGCAAACTATTGGGCACATTTGAACCTGGTAATCTACTTTTTGTATGCGGTGGCCGTCGGAAGACAGTTTACGTTTTTTAATTAGATAGGATTTACTGCGGTGGAACAAAAAATGATATAGGTAATTTGTTTATTTCTTTAATTGAGTAGTAGTAAAACATTGCTTTGAAACATGAAATATATAAAGCACTTGGTGGTCTCTTAATAATACAAACAGTAAACCGTGATAATTCTCATACATCATGAACAAAACAGCTATTACGTTATAGTTATCCATTGGCTTTGTGACGCCAAACTATTCTATCCGTTGGAGAATCACAAAAACAGTAAAAAAAATTTAATTAAAAAATGCAAAAAAAATTCTCCTTCGGCTCTTCCTAACCACAACTATGCGCCAGACGACGTTCTTCGAGTCACACACTCGTCCGACCGAGTGACCGAATGTTATTTTAAATTTGTTGACTTTATGTTATTTAAACACATAATTGTATTTTAATAAATAAATATTGATGAGTATGGACTAATAAAAATCTCAAAATCATTAGGTCGTTTAGTTATGTACATTTACTGTTAAAAATTGCACAATATTCTTCTGCTGAAACCAATCGTGACGAGAAAGAGAGAAGGGTGCCATGTGGAGTGGAAGTTTTATTTACAGACTGTGCTGATGTATAAGTGGAAAAAAAACTCCTCTTGTCCAATTAGAAATACTCATGAACCATATATTGTGTTTCGTGGCGCTCAACCGTTCCTAATTCTAACTAAACATTTATTCGGAAAACACAAAGCCATAATAAGAGATAAGGATGTTTGATAACAGATGAAGAGCCACAAGATGTAAAGTAAAAATCGACCATTCAGCCCCCACAGAGAAAGTTGTAAGTGTACTATAAAAAATGTAAAAAAAAAACCATTATATCCGTTCGGTAGACATGCCAAAAAGTGCCTTTAATAACTTTTATTTTTTTATTAAACTTTCGCCATAACTCGGATCCACAATTTCTTATTGATAATTATTGTAAAATAAACATTATAAGCAAGTTGGAACACTTGTAAGGGCTTCAAAATTAAGTTAGGTGAATATAATTTCCTTTAACGGCTTTTCGTTAACGTTTTTTCATGTTAAAGTAGTGTTTATAATTTTTTTTTTTTTTAATGTAAATATTTCAGCTAAATTATAAAATTTATTGATCAGATTATATTGTTCTCTGCGTCAGACATTTTTTAACGGTTCGTCATTTTCGCCTAGTTGGCATTACTTTTTTAAAATTTATTTTCTGACAACTTTTAGAGCCCTGTCGAGGAGTTGTAAAAGCTTTAACAAGCAAACCATAGCTACTACTATTTTTATTTGATTAAAATAATCGATGGGCGAGCGGTGTTTAATCTTTATGCTAATTAACTTCGATAATCTTAAAAACGTAAAACTCATTAATGGAGAGTATTTTATTAACTTAATTGTGTAATTAATTATATTCAGTTTGCTAAACAAACAAAATTGTCCTCGTTATTGAAGATGCGAATTAAATATTTTAGCTCGGTTCAATTATAGTATTTATGTCATCAACAAAAGTAGTTTTTACAGTATGAAACATAACCTTAGTAAAAATGTCGCATGTATGTTTTAAACAATAAGGTTAGAAAGAGTATATATTTTTTTGATACAGTATATCAGTTTGATAAAATAATTACACAGCTCAGATAATATTGTAATTTATTATACAAACACAATGCGCCCATGTGTATTATCTGTACCCGTGTCTATGTATAATATATAGACACTCGCAACACAATACAATTATAAAATGTACAATAAATGCTGCCCGTTATTGCTCTCCTGTCCATAGCATAACGTTATTGCAAATTATACAATACCATTATTCCCTTTATGTTATGTATATTCACATTGATAACCGGTACAGTTCTCTTCAGACGCCATTCACATGGTAGCCACCGGTTGTTTACGTTTTTCATGCGTTGAAATTGTTTTTTTATTAAATAGTGTACATCTATTGTAATCTTCATTTAAAGTTGCACATTGTGTATTATTTATAACCTTTGTGGTATTACAATTATCATGTAATAAAACATCCAAACAGGACAGAAATCTAGTACAGAAACCTAAATATTATACACTTGGTTTGTTAAGGTTACACGAGCCCCGTAATAAATAATTATTACTTCAATGACTGTTTAAATATTTAAGCACAATCCATCGAGCCGTTATAAGGTATAATGTAATAAACCGCACCACTGCCTGTTCACTAAACTACCCTTTCTCGCTTTCCCACATTGGCCCAAAATAGGGTAATTTTAACAGATAGCACATTTAATTCAGTCTTACCATACAGACAGTTGCCAAAAGCTATCAACGAATGAGTCGTACGAATCGATCATGACTTGATCGTATCACTAAATCGAGCAGTTAAATTAATTAAAGGTTATTAAACTAATTTTGGAAACTAATTTTTTAACGGTTAATTTAGCTAAACCATAAAAAACTCAATTTTCCATTAAACTAAACCAACTGAGGTAGATTGAGGTTTTACATTGGAATATCAATAGCTAGGCATTTACGACCGTTACTGGAAAGAGTATAATGTGCAAATAATTTATGTCACAAATCGAGTATCAGTCAGATTAGCGAGAAGTTTTCTACTTTAAACGTAAATTGTTGAATAATCGAAAAAAATTTGTCTCTAAAATATGCATTATGCAATAGGAACATATTAAATCTTTCCCTTGGAGCAAAGACATTGTCGATCGTCATTATGTCTTATAATCAGCTATGATTTTCTGTCTCTTAACTGGCACAGTACTTTTCGAAAATTCCAACCCTTCAACCAAGGATGGCCGTGGTTACCATGGTTACAAACAAAATATTTTAAATAAATAAATACGTGTTAGTAATATACAATAATGTGTTTAAATAACATAAAATCAACAAATTCCAAATAACCTTCGGTCATTCGGTCGGACGAGTGAAGCCATCAGAGTGCCTACGTTGCGCGGTACAGAACCGAAGGAGAATTTTTTTTTTTGCATTTTTTTACATTTATTTTTTCATTTTTTTCGAGACTTCTAAACGGGTTATAATAGTTTGGTGTGAAAAAGCCAATAAATAACTATAGCATAATAGTCTTAATCATGTTTGAGACTTCTTAACGGGTACAATAGTTTAACGCCACAAAGCCAATAAATAACTATAACATACAGCGGCGTAAGTTGGACCGAATTTTGGAGGTTGCAAAGTATATTTAAATTATAATATTTAATTAACATAGGTAGGAACTTAAATACAAATTTACGTGTCAACAGACTTGTTACGGTTCGCAGTTTCATATAGATTTGCGATAAACTAATTTCGATTTCGCATTCGATTTTGTTTTAATGACATATAGCTAGATTTTAATATACCTAATATATAAGATGTGATGTACCGAATAAAGGGTTTCACGCTTCGATAAACAGAATTGGAGTATCGTTTCTATCGTTTGGTACAATGAAATTATAGTCTTGAGAAGTTATTATAGAACGCTTTTTTTGAGACTTCTTAACGGGTACTCGTCCTACAAATATTTCTCATTTGAAACCAGACTTCTACACGGTACTGTAGCGGTTTTATACAGTACCCAGAGTGGTAACCGTATAGGTACATAATTTAATACCCGGTAACCGGTAAGACTCGTTCAGTTTCGCGCCAGAATCTACCGTATGGAATTTAATAAAAGAATACCGTCTTGAATTGCCGGCGTTTTGCATAATATCTTATCACTGGTGAGCGATATAGTTTAATTGTTATCAATAATTTCTTATCAGTTATTCAGGAATTACCAACATCCTCTCTCACCATTCCATTCGTAACCTAACCTAATGGCATTACTATAAGTTCTATAGATAAATATATAAAATCAACAGAAGTCATGTTGTAATTGTAATATTATCATAACAACTTCCGCCACCGGAAAATATTATTATAATGTGAAAAAAAAATGAAACGTACAAACCCCACAGCTGTTAACGATATGTTCAGTAGACATAGACGGTTTTCTGGTCTCGAAGAAATGGACGTTGAGAATTGATAAATATAATACAACGTAAAAAGAAACTTTTTTTCCCTCGTCCGGCGGCGTTATTATACTTGAACGCGGAAGCACTAGAAAAAATAAAAATAGAATATTGCTATTGAAAAGCGTGTATACACACTGTGAGCGAGTAAAGTTTACACGACTTGAGTTCCAGTGGGGCAGGGGTGAAGGGGGAGAGTTAATAATATTGTTTTGGCCGGAAAGTTTTTTTTAACAAATTTTATTTTTACCGCTGTCGAAGGTTATATTTTTTGCGACCAACGGAAAACAATATCGTATACACATAATATTTGATTTACAAGTAATAACGAGACGTCGTTTAATAACTCGTTTACTGTATAGGAAATAAATACACTGCAATAAAATATAATAATAATTGTAGTATGCTATTTGAACAAAGACAAAACATATAAATACATATATTTATATATTGAGCCAAAATACTTACAATAGAGACGCGGCTGTTTGTATAAGTTCAAATAAAGCGACACTAAATGGGTCACGTCTTATTTATACCACCAAAGGCGTTAATTATAGTTTGCTCACATTAAAAGTTCCTATTTTACAATATTTTTTTTTAGTCATTTTGTTTATTATTGAATTATTTATTATCTTTATTTTGTTAAATTATTTTTTATCATTGTGGTTGAATTATATTTTATTATATTATCTTGTGCCAAAGGGGCAGTTAATAATTGGTTTTTTTATTACCAATTTTTATATTTTTTATCAATTAATTATTTTCATTGTTGATATATTATTCGTGCCAAGGAAGTAATTATACATTTAGTGAGTTATTGAAAATATTATTATTAATTATTATTTGAACCGGCATTTTTCTTTTTTGTCTTAGTTTTAAGTTTTCCTACACACCCTCATATATACACACTCACACAAAGCTCACCTCATAGCTCTCTGGTTTCTGCGTAGGCGATACCTCCCAGTCCCAGTAGAGCTATTCACAACACTACACGCACGCTAGCTGACCATTTGGGTCGGTCAGCCAAGCTATCGGGTAAAGCGGCTTATTTTTATCTGCCCCCGGCGCAAACAGTCATTTTCAACGAAACAAAAACGTTGGAAAAATCATTAAGTATTGCTTAATCATTGAGTAATTATTTTATTCAAAATTAATATATTTTTAGGATACCTGTTGATTTTAATTTGAATAATGTGCACAGTTTTACATTTTTATTTTGGTGTTTTTTCTTGGTTTTTTTAATGGGAAGGGGTAAAATTTTTAAAATGTTCACTCAATGTAATACCTTTCAGGTAGGATTTTTGAACCGTAGACTCGCAGACTTTCTAATTGCATTGGTCGGTAGACAAACGATGACTAGCCTGGATATTCCCTCGGGAACTGCTACATCGGTTTAATGAGGGTTCAGAGAGACACTGGGCAAAGTTCCAACAAGGGATAAAATATTGAAAATTGCCACTCCACGGCCGTCGACATTAGCCGGATTACGACTTAACGGGTCCTAATGGGTATATAATCTATATATATATATATATATATATTTTATAGGTAAATGGGCATATTATATTCTATAATGGACGAGTACGATATACAATTTTTGGTGTATATATTTTTTTCAACGATACATCTTGTATTTATATGGATATGTAATTTTTTTTCTTTTAAATAATTGAATTTCAAAAAAAAAAAAAAAAAGTCCCATCGTGGTATTAGGTAAGTGCTAATAATTATTATTAATTAGCAGTTAGCTATTAACAAAAAGGCAAAACTAAACAATTTTGACTTTTCAAGTCGACATTTCGCGTTAGCCATTTGTTTGTTAGCAATGTTTTTTTTTAGGATTTAAAAACAGTAGTTTTTGTATAGTTTTTTTTTGTAAATGTTGATTTTTGGAATAAACGTGGTAAAAAAAAAATAATAATCTCAGTTCATTTATCGAATTGAATTAGGTTTAAATTAGTTTAAAAAAAACGTAACTTATACCCACGTGCAGATTTCAACAAAATTGGGCAATTTTTTTGTCAATATTTATTAGTTTTTTTTTTTCTTAACACAGACTAAACCATAGTACCTTATAGGCAAAGTTGTGTCTAGTCTGATTGAAAAAAAAATCTAAATTTTATATATTATCTGTTTGTCACTACCGTTTAAACCGCTTTGCCGTTTATTTGTCATTATAATATATTGGCAGGTAGAATAAAAATCCAGCAGAAGTTTTCTCTAACCGTAAAAGATACCTATCGGATAATATATTGAACAAAATACCCAGGAGGCTGGGGTTCGATTCCCGGTACCGGAATAACTTTTTTGCTTTTTTTTTACATTTGATATACTTTAACCTCTTCATGCATGTAGGTATCATATGATACCATAACATAATACACGTATTGATAAACTACATAATATGTTTTTTTGGTCCGTAATTGCATAAAAGTATCACTTGTGTACATTTGATAAGAATCATATCACTTTAATTGTTACTAGGTTTATATATAAGAAATAAAACAAATCCAAATGTGATAAACTCCGATAGTGATAAAGTACACATTTTACCGGTGGAACTAATGATTTTTCATTATTATACATTAAAATTACAATTTAGAAAAATTATGTACAACACATAATATGTTATAGGGAATTGTTTTTTATTAAGTTTTATTTTAGTATATAATTATGAATAATTTACATGATGAAGAAATTGAATGTTTCTTGGATTTTGATATACCCTCCTGCTCAGAAGTTAGTTTTTGTGATAGTGATGACAATGACAGTGATATTGATGTTGAAAATGAAAAAAACAAAAATAGTTATGACCAATTTAGTATCGAAAATTTGAATCTAGCTTATCATGACATTAGTGACTTTTTAGGCAATATAAATGATGATATAAGGTTTGTGAATGATGATAGTATAAGTGATGGTGTTGATGGTATTATTATAGCTGTTGATAAAAACAAAATAATTGCAATATATCTGACATTGAAACGATAGCAAAACAACCTGTAGTAACTAAGTCATTAGGTCCATCTACATCAGCAGGACCATCTGGGTTTAAGGAGTTTCAAACAATATGTTAATACCTCTGTTATTAATAATATATTTTATTATTAATTATTTAAATTTAAAATACAATTTTCTTGTAGACTATATAAAACGCGAGTAGCATGTTTATTATTTATTTTATAACTGTGTTCATAATATGAACATTCTTAATGTTTTTATGTGAAATAAGAACAAATCTTGAAAAGTAAAAATAAATTATATTTGTTGCAGACTTGCATAGAAGTATCATTTGATGCCGGGGGTTGTTACCAAAGTAAGGGTTGACCGTCGAATTTTGTTATTATTTTTTTTCAGTCTTTTCAGCCGAATATCGTCCTGCTCGCGTTTTCGCGTGTTGAAACAATTTTTTTCATGTTTTTTTTTTTGTACAATTATTATACTCATAAATTATAATGTACGGTAGACCCCGTGCAAGAACTTCTCAATAATAACAAGTATATATACAGTTGTACACGGTTTATTTAACACATTTTTACATTGGTATTTGTAGTAATAGTTTTACATTTTTATAAGCTGTACATTGAATAAATAAAAAAC
Source organism: Adelges cooleyi (assembly GCF_023614345.1). NCBI lineage: Eukaryota > Metazoa > Arthropoda > Insecta > Hemiptera > Adelgidae > Adelges > Adelges cooleyi. The sequence goes on along the minus strand of NW_026095874.1, from coordinate 28,272 downwards.
ACAATCTTAACGAAATTCTTGTGGCCGTTTTTTTTTCTTCAAATATGTCATCGTTGAAACGTCCGCGCGCTCGCTGGGGCGGATTTCCACGAGTCTGCCGCATAGATCCGGCTGTACGAGCGGTGGCACGGGCCGGGTTGACTGCGAGGTCATCGGTGATGTCTGGCAGCATACACCCGCAACTCCGGGAACTTCCGCCGTGGCGTCCGCCGAAACCACACGTAGTCTACGACCGTACGGCTGAAAAAAAAATCGTTTATCATCAGTTACGCACTATTGTCGAGACCATTGATAACCAGTTTTTTCTCATCAACCACGCGGACGCGGACGACGTTTGGTTCCAGCATGACGGCGCCACGACGGACGTTCCGCACGAACGGCTCGAGGGCACGTGTTTATCTCTCGCAGAGGTCACGTTAATCGGCCCAGCCAGACGTTTTCCGGAGATGCGCAGGTCTATGTCGCCGCAATCGCCGGATGCCCTCAAAGTCGACACGACCCAAGCCGTCGTGCTCAAGCTCAGCCGGATCCGTGCGGGGGCAGAGTCGTTGAAAATCCACCTGTCGCATCCGTACCACCGTGCGAAGCCGCGGCCGACGTTTGAACCATGTCATATTTCATAAGCAACTGGCCTTTCAAACAGATCAAGAATTTCGTTAAAATCGTCACAAACATATTAATACTATGGATAACTTAAAGCTTGACATCGTCGACGCCCAAAAGCAGTGTGCTCGTCCGAGTGCGAGCAACCGAGTGCGAACAACCGGTTGTCAATTGTGTTGGTCTATGGTTACATAACTCAACGCTCACTGAAATTATCAAAGGGTAGTAGTTAGATTAATTGCGAGGCGTGTGTTATAGTCCCTAAAGAAAAAAAAACTGCTATTATTTGTATTTTCACTTACCGCCCTTATTGGCCATCTGCACGTTCCTAGGGCGGCGGCGGGGGACCATTTTCGAGCTGGTACAATGCCGTTTGGGTGCAATTTAAGCGATGCGTTTTTTTCCCTAATTTGAACTTTAAATCGTTTAGCTCGTCTGTCTTTATCTCCATCTCGCCCAAGTGTGCCGATTCTCTTTTTTTCATTTCTTTCTGCAGTACTTGGTATTTGTTTACTATGTCGTTGTACTTTGACTCAAGATTCTCTTTTTCTTCCTGCAGCTTTTCCAATTTGTTTAATATTTCGTCGTAGTTGGATTGTAGCTTTTCATTTGCTCCCTGCAGCTTTTGCCATATCGATTCTAACATTTTTTTTTCTCCCTGCAGCTTTTGAAATATCGATTCTAGCAATTCTTTTTCGCCACGCAGCTTTTGAATTTGGTTTAGTATGTCTGCGTTATTTGATTCTAGCTTATCACTTTCTCCCTGCAGCTTTTGACACATCGATTCTAGCTTTTCTTTTTCCGCTTGTAGCTTTTGACACATCGATTCTAGCTTTTCTTTTTCCGCCAGTAGCATTTGAATTTGGTTTACTACGTCGTCATAACTTGATTCTAGATTATCTTTTTTTTCCTGCAGGTTTTGACGTATCGATTCGAGCTTTTCGTTTTCATGCTGCAGCATTCGCATTTTGTTTACTACATCATTGTAACTTGACTGTAGCTTATCTTTTTCTTCATGCAGCTTTCTCATTGCGTCATTGCTATTTGAAAGCACTCGCGCCCATTCGTTGTTTAAGTTGTCGATTTCTCTTGCGTTTTCACGACGCAATCTTTCATACTCCGCGGCGTACTTTGCGGCGCATTTCCTCTGTTTATATTTATAATTATTATTATTATTATTTAAGAAGCACCGAGGCATTAGGGTAGGTTTACTGGACTGTCGATACTTACATTGTAATAGAGAAAACCAGCGCCGGTCACGACGCCGCCCGCTAATGCCGCCGCAATGTATTCATACATCCTTTAAAGACTTCGGTGAACTTGGAATGACTTGGAATGACTTGGAATGACTTGAAATGACTTGGAATGACTTGGAATGACTCGTAACAACAAAAAAATATGTTTCGCGTTGCGTGTCTGTTCGACGTCTGGTAAAACATTGGTTGTTTACTCGAGGTCGCTAACGAGTAATGTTAATACTGAAATCGGCCAGCACAAAAGCCTAATAACTAAAAGCCTAACAACAGCTGTTATTACCTACACAGGTACATATGGCTGTCGACCGAGTAATTAGTGCTGAACCGATGGATTTACGATTGGAAAAATAGACACACACCGTAGACACAAGCTGTAGCACATATTATAGCAAACCCTTCGACTAGCATATACATGCATTTGTCGTCCCCTGAGATCTCTCCTTTGTCCGTGGCTCGACACCGTCGAGTGGGGCCAGTAAGACAACATTTTGTAGGCAACATTAAGCAACATCAGGCCGAGGCCCTGAGACCGGCGGAAGACGCGAAACTAACAGGGTACGTCGTGGTTAAGCGCAGTAGTTTTAGTGGCAAATCGCGGCGCTAACAACCGCTGTTTCTTCGCGCGCCTGGCATCGTCGGACAGACCGTGATCTCGTGGATCTAACGAGGGATCGAGCGGCCTTCTATACGCCCTAGCGGCTGAGAAATCCGGGAAAACTCCCATTTTCATTTGAAAATTAGTAATTTTCAGGCTTTGTTATTTTGCATAGCAACGGCCGCCGGCGGCCGGGTAAGTTTTTGGTTTTGGCGGGTTTTCGGTCAAGGAGTGGATTTTTATGCCATTTTGACGTCGGCGACCTGTCTGAATCGCGCCAGAACCTTAATGTAAAGGGCTGGTGACCCTAAGACAAAGGGTAATGGCGAAAAATCGCGTTTATTGTTAGTGGGGCCGTAACATATGGGGTACAATCGACCATTACCGTACATGTTTTCTCAAAAAAAAAAAATGAAAAACCCTATCACCACTAAGTCTTACAACATAAAACCGTCGTAGTCTTTGCCCTTAAGTACTTGAAGGTTTTTTGGATTTTGAGCGACGATAGGTACGGGTTTTTTGTGACGTTTTTTTTTTTAGGGCAAAGTCGTTTCGACGGCCAACTCATTTTTTTTTTTTGACATCACCGAGAAACGCTGTCACGTCTTGTCACGGCTTTATATAATAGTACACAGTGCTTTGGTGTCGTTAAACGCCCTTTTACCGGTACGGGGTGCCGGTCGACGGGGAGTTTTTTTTGTTTTGTCGAGCTCATGAGTACTTAAAACCTATGTTCATATCTGTTATCTTTGCCGGCGTATTAGGCTGATCGGATCACTGTAGTTATTCTTCTAAAGAGAAAGAAAAAATTGTGTAATATAAATCCGCTGACGATAATAGATTTTTTTTTTGTCTAGAAGCCGATAGGTCAAGTTAAATTGATTTTTTTTGAGGCTTCAAATGTTTCTAACCGTTGAAATATAAATTAAAAAATAAAAAAAATACAAAATAGGTAGTTTTGCCTGACTCGATTCGAACCCGAAACCTCTTGATTATTAGTTCAAAGTGTTAACCGTTACGCCACTAAGACATATTCATATTAATAGGTAATTGTTTGGGTATTTAACGTGGAACCGTTTAACTTCACTCAAAAAAAGTTGACATAAAACAATTTTAATAAAATATTGAAGTCATTAATCGAGAGGAGTTTGCATACTTACACACGGACAGTAGAAAATATATATATATATATATATATGCTTAATGACGTCAGCACTGTGAACGACCCCTGCCATAAGACATGTCCATGTCAAAAAAAAAAAAATGCAGTCAGAACGATTGAACGTGGTAACTAATAAAACGAACCCCAATCAGAGGGTGGACAAGTAATATAACAAAAATAATTTGACAAAATTGAACTTTTTCTTATTCATTTTCAAGTAAATGCATAAATGTCGCGGGTACGCCGTCTTTAGGTCAGAGAATTCGGTCAAGGTGGCTTTAAACTAGAATATTATGAGATAGGACAAAATAACAAAATATAATATATTTAAAACACTGACAAGATAAGAGTGCACTCTATATTCGAGAGATTAAACAAACACTATAATGTATTCCGAATGCACGACTCGGTCATGATCTGCCCTTATCTAACTTTTGAAGACCTTTATTTTATGGTCTCGCCCCATTCCGGTTTAATATTTTCCGTATCGTTTCTTTTTTTTACGATGCTATCAATATACCTGTTTATCCCTCCTTCTCTCCTCACTCTCTCTCTCCAGCTCATTTGCTTCCACGTACAAAATGACAAAATTTTAGGTATAATATTTTTAAAAAAAACTGAATTGAAAAATGTCCGGTATATGGGTTGGAATGCAGTATTGTCCAGTATTGATTCGTTGTCTAATTTGCTTTAGTCGTTCATACCAAACGATACCTATTCAAATAGATATATGAATTATGACTATATAATATGAAAACATTTTCGAATATTGATTTAGCAGGCACGTCGTCGACCTCTAATTACTGTTGTAAACAATTCCTACCCCGTGCTGCCCGACAAATCCCATTAGAGAACCCCAAAAGGATTTATTATCCGGTATACGGCTGGATGTAGACAATTTAGCTGCATTTACTATTCCGAACACGACTCGAATAAATAGGACTTTTGTCTTTGGAAAGAGGCAAATTTGGATTATTATTACAGATATCGCATTTCATACGGTGCCCACTCGAGTGCCCGTTAAAAAGTCTTAAAAAAAAATTAACAAAAAATGCAAAAAAAATTCTCCTTTGGCTCTTCTGATCTACTGTTACTCGTTCTTTAATCTTCGCTAAAAATCTTCGCTACATGTCATAAAAATAGACATGTCTGTTTTTTCTGGTGAGCCCTTGAATTTTGACTGATCGTATAGGTAAACATTTTATTTTTTAAACAATTAAATTCAAATAAATTATAAAACTTTTAATTCATTTACTTACTGGAGTGTTTAATATTTCTATTGAATTAACAGGATGAAAATTGTCCAGTCCAGTAATGTCAGCCTGTATGTATGTCTGTCGGTTCATCCTTATATTACATCATAATATTAAACACCGTCAAATTAATGTAATTACTAAAAAAAATCGAATTATTCACTTACTGAATCATTGAATACAACTTTTGAACAAGGAGGCCCAACGTTTTTAAACTGAGATGTCCGGTGAGCTAGTCCAACCCTGAATTTATACCTAACATTAAATTTTGTCGTACAAAATGGCGCACACCCGCCTATCACGTGCGTGCGCTCAAATGGGACCTTCTGATTGGCTGATTGAACGCTATTGTGTAAACGAAAAACAGCAGCCATTTTCTAACAAGGGCAGGTCACAGTAAAGGCGTGACGGATTTTCTTCAAATTGCGAATATAAATGTTATTTATTTTTATGTTTTACATCATTTATTATACTTCTCGTACAGATGATTGAATTACACATTTGTTTTGTATAATTGCACTATTTTAGAATTCAACCTGTAAAGTTGTAGGACTATTAATACACGTTAATGATTAATTACACTTATGACATATTATGACTATTACATAGTAAAAAAAAATGTTGTTTTACTCGTTTACTAGTTTTTTAAATTCAAATGTTACAATTTTTATTTAAATCGCCAAAAGCCGCGAACAAAAAATAACCTATTTTGGTTGTGCTGGAATACACTTATTTGCGTTTTTGCTCGGTTGGGTTTTAGTGAGTTCTGTGTATAGAATCTGTCCAATTTCTCCAGCGCATGTGCGAGTGTGTGTTCCACTTCACTGAAAGTTTTCCCCTGCGCAGTTGTCGCTAAATCGTCGGCATTCAGGAAACGACGAGTAGTTCCCATAATGGCCTGGTCATTTGTATAGACATTAAAGAGTATTGGTTATGAAATGTATTAAAAAAAACATTTTTGGGTTTTTAAAAAGCTCGGAATTTTAACAGCTGATTAAAAGCTATCCGAATAGAATAAATAATAATAATGGCTTTTTAAATCATTGTTAGGTATTATTGGTTGTTATTTATTATTATATAACAGAATTCAGTTTTACGTTATTCTTATAACAGTATTCAGTTTTTCGTTATTCTTATAACAGTATTCAGTTTTTCGTTATTCGTCATCACGTCTCAGCAACATACTCGATTTTGTGAAACATGATGTCACTTAAATTGTATGCGGCCGGCGGATTTGTGGCGGGGTTCGGTTGTGCCTACCTGGTTGACTATTGCTGCTCTCGGTGGTTACAATCCGTACGTATGAATTTCAAAAATATTTCATTGTCACACTTAGGGAAACGGTCGCACACACAACTCCGCTTGTCCAGGGCCAGCTGACAATCTTTACGTGTTAAGGTAAGCGTCCATATGTCCGCATCGGACGGGTCGTTTCAACCGGATGTACAATTTTTCCAGTATTGGCTATAGCACACTAAAATCCGTCCGATGCGGACTTGTGGACGCGCACCTTTAAGGCCGGGTGCAAGAAAACGATTATCTATTGAGTTTTTGGGCATACGTAAACCGCGCCCCGTTTATAATTTGGTTTAAAAAACGTATGTGTAAACTGCGCCCGAGTTTTTATCAAGTGGAAAAAGGTTAGTACCTACATGTAAGCTGCGCCAAGCTTCTCGTCATCGGTATGAAATGCAAACAGCGTCCGAATCAATACAATCACGGGAATATTAACATTTTAGGGTTTCTACCACTTTTACCAAATTGCATAAATTGCCATGACGAGGTTTCTTGTCAGCATGTGGAATTAGCATTGATAATGAGGACGGCAGATATCCGAGTGTTTTAGCACTCGCTCGCTATTTGGTCTCGGATAAACATACATGGATGTCGCTTTCATTTAACACAATCGTACATTATTATTATAATGTATATATATAAGTTTAATACAATATAATACAGGGTGGGCCACGGAAATAGGGACAAAAATAGATGGGTTTTTCTCAACATTGAATGGGAGTAGGCAGGTCTAGATAAGCTCATTCGATCCGTCAGATAATGCCATTTAGTTATCACTATAGCGCAGTGGAGTGTCGTTCACCGTGTGTTTGCGTACGACGCGTTTGTGAAAAACAATGAATCGATAGTTAAGGTGCAGCGTGCCCCCGCTGCCAACGAATAGGGTCAAAAATAGATAGACGTAACTCAGTATATTTTAGATGTACAAACATTTTATTAATATTTTATGATATGTAAATGAGTGCCATTTCATTTTTTAAAAATTACATCAGACATATGACGGCCATCTTCTTTATAGCATGAAACAAGTCCGACGTTGAAATAAAGCCCGAATGCACGCCTTTTCACGCCTGTAAAAAACTAGGTATTAGGCATTTAACAGGAGTCCCTTCTCACCCGACAACACACGAATCTCCCGCTCAACTCATGTTGGGTCATTCGACACAAACACTATTTGATTTATTAATACCAAACACCAACGAAGTAGTTATTAATAATCAAGTAACACAAATAAAAAACGGGGGTAAAAGAGACTTAAATTTAGATAAGGGGGATGGTGTGTTAGTTAAAGATTACAGAAAAACAGGTGAAAATTGGCCGAAGGGTACAATTACTGATAATATTAGTCATAATACTCATAAAGTAGTTTTAAATGATGGTTCTGACTAAAGCACAATGATCAGATATGGCCACACGGCCAAAAAGAAAATGAGTTATCTCCTGCTTCTAATTATTCAGACACGCCCAGTGTTGACCAAACAAACTCCATGCAACATATGGTGCAATTGTCTACCATACGCGAGTGCTACACCGGCACAACTTGTCATTCGTGTAATTTGGGTTTCATAACAAACATCAGCGAATATTATTATTTATATTAATCTAACTGTGTATAACAATGTCCATAATAAAAATAAGGAATAGGAGAGGAGAAATGTGACCGCCTTGGGGAACTCCAGAGGTAGTAGGAAAACGTGAGGATAGATGGTCGTTTACTTTAACTTGTTGACATCTGTTTGACAGGTAAGAGCTAAACCAGGATCGAAGAGGATCAGAGATGCCTATGGATTTAAGTTTAGAAATAAGGATTGAATGGTTAACAGAGTCGAACGCCTTACTAAAATCTGTATATATATATAACGTCTACTTGAAGGCCAATTTCCGTAGATTTTATTAAGTTAGATAGAAAACAAATCTAATTAGTGTCGGTCGACCTGCCAGATAAAAAACCATGTCGATTGGAGTCTAAGGTATTTTTAAATGTCTGTGCGAGAGTGGACATTATGAGTTTTTCTAAAAGCTTAAGAATTGGAGCGAGTTTTGCTTTTGGTCTGTAATTAGATACTATAGATTTTCCCCGGTTTTAAAATAATAGACACATTCTTTTAGGCCGACCGCGTCTACGCATGATACTCTGTTGCTCCAATTGCGAAATATTAATATAACTTATACACTACTCTAATTAATACTAAATATTTCAGGGGTTCATAACAGTGTATCTGAGTATTTTATAAATTATTTAATGATATCTAAGCCCGACGACGAAAGAGTGACACGTTTGCGAATTATTTAGTAGATTATTATAGTGTGAAGAAGTCAGTATCCACCTGAAATATGGCTCAAGCATCAGAAGAACCATTTTTAACCATCAATGCATGCGAGTCATTCCATACCCATTTTAGTTCTAGTTTTTAAACAACTCATCCAAATATTTTTATGTTTTAGAAAAGTTAAAAGCAATTTTAATAGAAACATATCTACATTAAATTAAATAGTATAAATGAACCTTAACTTCACTCGATAAGAACTCGGGCGCAGTTTACATGTAACCTTTTCACACTTGATAAAAACTCGGTCGCAGTTTACATATTGTATGATTTTGTGTTTACCTGTGCCTTGGGCGCAGTTTACAATCGCCGATAAGAGATAAGTGAGTTAATTATAGATAAGACCATATTATTAAAGATTTATTTTTCGGATCTAATTACAAAAAATGTATCTACTGTTTGGTATAATAAAACAATAGTACAAATATTATGTTTAATTTTAAATAGGAATTCCAAAAAGTAAATATGAAGAGTTTATCACATTTTATTTTATTAGCAGAAGTAACAAAAAACTCTAAACGTATTTTATTATAGGTACTACCTATACTTACGACTTCAATATTTCTAATTAAATAACACATTATACTGATAGGAGTCGATTACTTGTATATTTTCCTCATAAACGTATGTATGCGAACAGGGATGTTCTTAGAATATAAGAACATTAATATTGATAGTTAATTTTCTTCTTTATACTTAGTCAGCCAAGGTAAACGGCCGTAAACCACGTCCAGAAAGTAATCATAATAATTACAACATACAATTTTACTTAAATTATTTCTATATATATTTTTTTTACATCCTAAACTTTTCAGGTACACTGATCAATATAATTACCGTGAAGTAATATAGGACTAGAAGTGGAATAACGGTACAATAGGAGCTACTTTGTTTTGTTATTTGATAGTTAGCAAACTAGGTATATGTATAGGATTTGTATATTTTACCTTCTATGTACTTGTCTATTTTACATGATTTTTCGAACCATAATTCATAAGGAGATTTGCTTACTTGACCCGAATTACCTGTGCGTTTTAACACAAACATTGCTAAGTTAACTGCCTCTGCCCACAATGATTTTGGAAAATTCTTGGAATAGATTTGTAATAGAAGAAAAACAAGGGGGAAGTGGCGGTGAATGGCTATTTTAAATATTTATAAATTAGTCTCTTTATCGGGGCGTGTATGTGTGTATATTTACTACAAGAACTCACTTCCTGTCTCTAGACTTACTATTACACAGTGTTATAATATTGTATATAGTACATATCTTGTCGTGTTTTCTAAAAGGTTTGTTCGGTCGCTTCGCGACTTATTGAGCTTACAATTTTATTACATTTTTTCAACTAATTATACATGTGTTATTATTTATGTTAACCTAGGATGATAACCAAAACGCTAAGGCAACATTACCAAACACACATTACGCTGAAGCTTCTGTAGAAAGTTTGGAACAGTCTTCTGAATATAAGGTAAGTCTCTTCTTCTTCTTGTTAGTAACATTGTTATTTTATGAATTAGCTGAAAATAATGTTATCATCTTTTAATAAACAAATGCAATGATACACGTGCCTATTTACATTTCCCCCTTTTTTTTACAATCCATAAATGCTTATAAGCTAATTTCCCTTTACAACTTGCTTATAAGCCCTAACCTCTTTTTTTTTTTTTTTACATTATATCAAAGACTGGGGGGTGGCACAGATGTTAGTCATTTACACCCCCCCAGCCCTCATCGTTAGGTGGAAGTTTATTTCACCGTGCTTTCTGTCGTGCCATGATTTAATACCGGTGATCAATCGGTGGGTCCACCGTCCATTGGGGGACGCGTTCCATCTTGTCTGCCAGGAGGAAAAAAGGGCCTCACGAGCTCTTGATTTGACTACGCTCTGATCCAGTAGATTTTTTGTTTAAACACCAGCTGGCGCTCCGTAGCTAAGAGGTTGCTAATAATTTCAATTTAATTTCCGTGTATTGCTGTTTTAGCACTTGTATAATAAACAATTTTATTGTTACATTATAATCAGAATGAGAGGCTCTATAAGCAAAACGCTGATAGCATAAAAATCTGATAATTTTTTTTGATATTTGTTTAAATCTTGAATTTGTTTTATTGAATTTAAATGATTGAATATTTTGCAATTTTTTCGTTTTTGTTTGGTCTTAGAGCACTGATATTAAAATTTTTAAATTAAACTATTTAATTTAATGTAAGTTTCTAACTGTATTTATTTTATTTTTTCTATAAACATAACAATTTCTGGGTGTATAGTATAAAAACTTGAATTACAGAATACTCAGATACACTTTCTGGGCTTAGAAATGGTATACCATAGCATTGAACTATTCACCTTCTAATATCACTGTTCTTATCTTTGTAGTCAATTCTCAAGCCGTTTTGCTGGATATTTTTATTCCACGATAGTGTTAGATAAAAGCGACATCCGTGTAACTTTATCTAAAGGCGAAACAGTTTTACATGAAAAATGAATAGTTTTCTCGAAATCTATTACAACATCGGACGGTGATATCGTAATATTGTTTTGAAAACCATATTCACAAATTGATTTTAGGCAAAAAGTGCAAGATATTGTACTTTTATTGGATAGTAAACATATAACGAGTGTTATATAATAGCCGTTGATAAAACCATGTATTGTAAACATTTGTGTGAAGTAATTAGGGTAGTATGAAAATGTACCGCCCATGGAAAACCATTTTGTTATTGCAAGAGTATTTAAATTAGAAACGCAACTGAAAACTACACATTTGAACTCCTTGTTGTTTATTAATACAAATAACTCTTATCTATTTGTTTGAACACCGCGTTCGTCAAGAACTAATTGAACTTCTTCAATAGATTTAGGGAGTGGAGGTCATTATAGGTTGGCTTACCTGTCAATCTGTTTTTACATATTACGTACCATGATCCTATAAACTTCCAGTAAAATATTTTTAAAAAAAACAATTTGGTTTGTACAATTATAATAGAGTAATTAAAATAGTATACTATTACACATTAAGTTTACACTAATTATTTAATTTTTTATATATTTCAGACTGCAAGGGACGCTTTGCCGTTAAATGACCGGTTGGCCACGGCCACTGAAGCGTCCGAGGAATTAGAGCAGTAAGTCTTTTTAGACATTTTGTCAGCGGTTTCATAATTTCAGGTTCTTTAAAAATAACTATTTATATAAAATTAAAAAAAATTCTTTAATGATAAACAATAATCAAAATCCACAAAAGCTTCAAAAATTTTCGTTTTTAAAAAATTATCAAATTTATTTTTATAAAAAATGTACATTTAAATACAATATATTAAGTATAAAGAACCAATGAGGGGGAACTGTTAGCCACACGACTACTTTCCCTCAATTTGAATATATTTGGAAAATATACTTTTCAAAATAAGAAAATAAAATATGTTAGAACATAAGTACTTACTAACCTTATACAGCTTGAATACAGTTCTAAATGAAATTAGTATTAACTATTTGGTTTTGCATGCTTATCTATTTCCTAATAACCTGTGTTTGTACATCTTTTTAATGTTTTGAAATTTGTAAATTTAAAGGATTAAAAACATACTAATAGAAGAAAAGCAACATGTGATAGCCAAATGTCAACAATATTACGAAGAAATAAGGCTTTTAGCAGTAACCGAAAATAGCCCTCTAACAAGGGCCAGAAATAAAAAATTAAGATTGTGTTTGTCCAAATGTCAAGATTTAAAAATTTTTATAGAAGATCTGGAAAGTGGTCCTGAGGTAAGTACGGCCCTGTATGCCGGCTACATTTACGCTCGGTTCGCTTGGCACGGGCCGTTTTGTCGGCTATTCGACGCACCTGTTTTTTTGCGCGAGAGGCGTCCAGCCGACACATAATTGACTTGCGGTCATTTTTTTTTCTATAAAAACTATAAAGTTATCTAGATAAGATAACGGACAATTGAGTAATATATCATCTAGATAAGATATTGAATTATTCATTTAACATTTATCTAGCTAAAAGATAAAAGATAAATACAATTTTATCTAGATGAAAAATAGATAAATTATATTTTAACCTTCATAAAATATGTTATACGAAAATGTATGAGTGAACATTTTATATAAATACTTATATACTTTTGTGATATATACTTAGCAGAGAATTAAATATTAAAATTTGATAACTGCTACAAATGAATTACTTTTAAAACCGCAAACAAATATTACACTTAACATATTTTTCCAAAGTTTATATAATAGTATATCTATCTAACACAAATAATAAAAATAATTTGACAGTTAACAGTAATTTTTGATCCGTCAACCGACAGTATTTTGTAATATTTGCCATCCAGTAGATAATTTTGATTTTTATCGATCGCATTTGTAGACTCTGCTGGTTGTGACCCCGCAGGATTGTTAATTTGGTATTGATCACCCTCGTGACATCTTGTGATTTTTTTTGGTTTATTTAAAATGTTTGAAAGCGTACGAAAAGCTTTAGTTACTGACAATTTTATACCCAACTTGTCTGCGATATTTTCTACTATTTCAATACTCTATTCAGAATAAGAGCGGTCCGGGTTGCACATTTTATGTACCATGATCCTATACACTTGCAGTAAAATATTTAAAAAAACAATTTGATTTGTACAATTATAATAGAGTAATTAAAATAGTATATTATTACACATTAAGTTTACACTGATTATTTAATTTTTTATATATTTCAGACTGCAGAGGACGCTTTGCCGTCTACGGCAGAAATGGAATTAGAGCGGTAAGTTTTTTTAGACATTTTGTCAGCGGTTTCATAGTTCATAATAAATTCATTATTGACAAACAATTTTCAAAACCTATGAAAGATTTTTCATTGGATTTCATTTGGTGGGTTACTGAACATAAATATAGTTGGACAACTAAATTTGATATAATCATCTACAAAAGTACCGTCACGTCGTAATTAATCTATAATATTCGATGGGGTGACAGGGGTGCAATTTGACTTAAAAATTAATTAATGATAAACAATGTTCAAAATCCACAAAAGCTTCAAAAATTTTCGTTTTTTAAAAATTATCAAATTTATTTTTATATTTACAAAAAATGTACATTTAAATACATTCTATTAAATATACAGAACCAATGAGGGGGAACTGTTAGTCACATGACTACTTCCCCTCAATTTGAATACATTTGGCAAATATACTTTTCAATATAAAAAAATAAAATGTGTTAGAACATATACTCTAATCAGAATAAGAACAGGCTTCGGCGGCACGAACACTGCCGCCGGTGGGGGCTACAGACGAAATGTAAAATGGGCGGTGCCTGACCGCCGCCCGACGAAAACTGGTCGGCCGCCGAAGCCTGTTCTTATTCTGAATATAGTATAGCATCATTTTAATGTTATAAAATTTGTAAATTTCAAGGTTACATAAAGAAATTAAAGATAAAAAGAGAAATTTACAAAGGACAATTGAAGCGGACAGACAACAATTATATGGCAACCATGGCGTGAACAAAAAAAGGATAAATAGGAGTATTTCAAGAAACCTCGTTATCAGATCATTTTTAGTTCATCTTAAAGATCGTATCCAGGTGAGTACGGCCCTGTATGCCGGCTATATTTGATAAGATATGGTTTACTAGTAGAGCAGAGCCAAACAACAACTCGTTCAAACGGTCCAACAATAATTCAACTATTACATTTAGTATTATGTATAACAAATTAGAGGTGTACGCTGCTGGGCATATTCAAAATATAAATAAAAAAATGTATTACCTACATGTGAATACCGTACAGTTTTAGAGTGACATCATTAAAATAAATTAATATTGTTTTTTTCCCACTAAAGTTTCATTACAAATTTGACGAAGTTCCACTTTTGAAATTAAATGCAACCGTTTGTGTTTCATTAATTCTAGTAACAAGTGATTTCGTTCATTCGTGTTAACGCTTACCCAACCAATGATAAAATCAAATATCTAAAATATACATTTTGTATTTAAGTATACAACCTTCATTAAAATAATTAAGTATTTTTACTAGTAAATAGAATAATGTACCTTTTCTTCAGAGTCAACTACTAAATCGTCACACTTCCCTATGAACTCGACAACGTCATTAAACTGCATTTCATATAGTTTTCCTAATGCAATATTCGAGTTCACAATTGTTCACTATAGAAATGCCTTTGTATTATTTGTTGATTATTTTGAAAACTGAAGGGGCTGGGGGGAAAACAGATCAATGTCAATTTTTTTTTTTTGAAAATAAGATTTTGGTATCAAATTATTTGTATTGACGTATTGTATTTTTCATGCGCTCGAATCAAGGAAAAAAACAGATTAATCGAGAGTAGCGACCGCCGGAAATTTAGACATACAGGCAAAATGTATTACATTTTGAAGTTAAAAACATGATTTTCTCAGAATAAACAATAATTGACATTGATCTTTTTTCCCCGCAGCCATTTAACTGTTTCAGCTCTAGATCAAACCTGATAACTCATGTACATTTTTTTAAAAAATTACCACCAATTAAACTATAAAATTCGTCTGACAGAAGCTTGAAAGTCTGCATAAAACCAACACAATTATTATGATTTATATTTGTATATTATTATTTACAGTTGTCTATCCCCCTCTTAACATTTGTGTCTCAGATCTTAGTTCTTAGACCCTAGAGTTCCTGGAAACTATAATAAATATGAGCCTGATTTAAAAAAAATTGATTTTCAGAAACGAAGTGTTAATATCAGAGAGCCACGGCCAGGACTATTCGAGTGTTAGGCTCATTTACATAAGTAAGTATATCATTTTTTTTTTTCATATTTTAAAAATATTAAAACCAATTTTATTTTGATACGTTTTTGAATAAGGATTTCATTCCAACAATAATAATACTTTTACAAATAAATCTGTCAATAAATTGACATGGTGTACATTTTTTAAAAAACAATTTATTCTTAGTTATTGCCTAAATAAAACTCCTTGAAATCAGCCCACTTAAGAGGATTCTTAATATTTCTTAGTTTAACAGAATATTTAATATTAATTTCTAACTCTTTCGGCTAACTCGTCTTTACATATTTGTATACTGTAAATAATTCTTCGTCAATCTTTAATGTCTCTATTATTTTCTCTAATTTTATGTCGAACTAAATCTATTTACAGCATATTGGACATCAACATCAACCATCATCATGAACGACACATGACCAGACTAGGCCCGCAACAGTAGTGATCCTGGTGAATAACACCAGGGTCCAACCACAATGATTATGTCAATTATTATTAAAGTATCAATATTTGTAACTTGTGTTTTAAGTTTAATATTTTATTCTTTTATATCAACTCCTTTACATATATATTTTTCTTGAAACTTTGATATTAAACTTTCAAGATGTCCTAAGGAGTTGATACTATCAGAAACTTGGTCGTATAAAATACTGTTGTCAGAATATATTAGTTCAATAGGAATTATTTTCCTAAATAACTGCATTGTACATGCAGTGCCGTATTCCCCAGTAAACACTATAAGCTAGTGCTTAGGGCGGCAATTTCTCAAGGGTGGCAAATAATTTTTAATATTACAATATTTTAATAAAATTAAAATATCATATTTAATAAAAACCCAATCATTATTCGATGCAATCGCGAACGAGCTCATGTGGCATGTTCTATAGTATTATAGTAACGTACGTGTTCGGTGTTAATTTTTTTAGTGTAGATGAAGTTCACACTCCTAATTTGTATGAATATTTGATTTTATTTTGATTTGTGACTTTTTTAATAAAACTGACGGTCCGCACGGTCGATCACGTTTGAGTGGCTATAAGTATAAAAAAATCGCGGAAAAAAAAAAAATTAAACTAAATAACTTAGTGCAAAAAACCCCAAAAATAGATTCTTTTTTTAAACTAAACATTATTTTAAATAAAGTTGACACTACACAAAAAACGCTCGCTAGTTGTTCAAACTCGGGTACCAGTACTACGGACATCACTTATATTCAAAACGTCACATCCTCAGAAAGTTTTTCAAATAATAATATTGAGAAAGATGATGTACCAATAGTCGATTTAATCAGCGAGGATCCTGCAGAATGGGTAATTAATGATTTGGCAATTGATCGCTTATTACTAAAAGAAATAAAACAAAATATTGACTATGATTTATCGTCAACAAAAGTAAAGTTTGGGAATAAAACGCGATACTTAAAAAAAAGTGTATTTTATCGGAAACTTTTAAATGGAGAACAACAGCTTCGAAAATTTTTGATTTATTCTCGTAGTAAAAATGTAATTTACTTGAAAAATACATTTGGGGGTCTGCTCGTTGGGCAACTATATTATCTTTAATCGTGAACTACAATTTGCAATAAAGATAAGAATCTAACTAAAGGCAATGTTTTTGATGACGAAATTTCTCTTGGCGGGTTTTTGGTAAAATCGATGTTGGTACTATCTGTAGTATTCAGTGGCGGTTCTGGCATTAAATTGTTGAGGAGGCAACAACTTTGTACCCTTATTGATAAAAAAAGCGCAAAACCCCCAGACCTAAAATTTCTTCATACTGGTATACTTCCCTTTTTTAACTGTAAGAGAAGACTTTTGCTTATTATCCTAGTTATTAGTTATAATCGCATTACCGGTCCTCTATTAAAATAATTATCATTAAAATGTACGAACTTAAGATAAATGTATAATCATAAAAACATATGTAAATACAATTTACAAAAGATGAAATTATAATCGCAAACGATTTCCTGTATGGATGCTGCTTAATAACCACTATACTGTCATATACAGGATTCATTTTGAAAAAAATAAAGCTAATAAGTATAATAATATATAAACTTAAGAAAACTAAATAAAACGCCAAATAGTAAACCGGTATCAGAATTAAGTAAAAAATATAGTGATATCAAAATTCAAATTGGGACTGCTGATAAATAATTTAGTGATAATGGGAAATGGCGTTTTGTTGTTGGCAGTGTCGGTGCTGATGTACATGCTGAATGTCTATGTCCCATTTCTTCCCCAAGATAAGAACGATCATCGGCCAGTTGCCCACAAAGGCAATATTTTTGTGTCGCCTCTCGCAGAGAATTGCGCATGCGCTATTTGTATTATTTTATGTATGTGTGTGTGTGTATGTTGTGAACACAACAACATAACGTGAGACATTAGCGGCAGCCACCTCCGCCGGCTGCCTTTATGCCACGTGACTAACAACAGGCAGCGGCCGGCGGAAGGCGGCCGTTGCTTTCAGATGGTCACCGCTGATACGGAGAGACGTTATTTCAAATTCTTAAATTTTTTTTTTCGCTTTCAAAAATTATTGTTTATATACATTTTTTCCAATATTTTCGATTGAAAATATTTAATGTAAACCAAAATATCTCATCATAATAACAATATTAAGTACATAGTTTCCTCAATTTTCAAGGGAGGCACCGCCTCCCTTGCCTCCCCGGGAAAACCGCCACTGGTAGTATTACAGATTTTATAGGTTATGTAACATTTATTTCTTATCACGCGTTATCATTTTTTGGAAAAACTACCCCCAACTCGGTTTTTGATTGTTTTGGTTAAATAGCCATTCGTTAGCCGCTGTCAATATAGGTCCGTCAACCTACCTGTCATGACGGTGTATTAGAAAAGTCGGTAATCAATAAATATGAATCGTTGGTCAACCAAACTATCACAAAACATTTTATTGTGTTTGGTTATCTGTATACTCATCTATCGGACAATGCGATCATAAATAAGTATTTTATTGGCTCCCGGTCTTTGGAAAACCAAAGAAATATAACAATATTTAAGAGAAAATGTAATATCTTTACAAAGTCATAGCTAACGACTAGATGGATAAAAACTAATAATTCAAACGATAACATATTTTTAAATTTTTCGCCTACAAATGTATGGAATTAAAAACATATGTTGCCATTTTAAAACGTGAACTTAGACCCTTTTAATCGTATAAGAAATGAAAATACAAATGTTCAAAGCATTGAAAAATGTAGTATAACTTATACGTAAGAGAATAGGAAAACGTGTTTTTTCAAAATGATTATATTTTCCGAGAAAATCAGCGTTTTACGTTAGTTGGATCGCGCTGTATAGTTAACTAAATAAATATATAGTTTTAAAGGTCGATAAAGCTCCAGAAAATGCCAAAAAAAAAAAGATAAAAATTTAAATATTGTTCAATATTGTAGTAAAAAATGTTTACAAAAATAAAAACTAAAAAATTACAATTATTTTGAGAGTGAACCAATGCTGGGCTCACCCGATAAAATAATAAATACATTGTCCTACAATATACCTATAGTTATAAGGAATTGGTGTAAAATAATATTTTATAAAATAAAACAATGCGCAATTTTAGAATTTATGAGTTGGAAATTAGTCTTAAAAGATAAGTCTAACATATACGAATACGGCACTCAAAAGAGAAAAAGTAGCACATGTGTTATTTAAAAAACATTATATACTTATTTATATGCTGGCAAATACTCTTGATATAGGTACATATGTATTACACCGGCTTGTTTATATAGTAACTGTTATTATTGATGTTAATATTACATTTGTTTCACCGCAACCTTTCAGTGTAAAACAACATATTTCTCCAAACTGTTTTTGCTAATTTTTCCTGTTTCAAAGAATTTCTTACAGCTAATACAATATGTTTAAACTGTATTTTACTGTTTTTGTGTTGATGGTCGTTGTGTTGATTGGAACAACGTGCCAGTCAGGACTAGATAAAGTCATTTGGAATTTGACGATGGACAGCCGCCATTTGCACTGCAGTGTACATATGATTTCCTACCCGGGTTTTGGCATGGTGTTGCCCGAAGTCAAAAACTTTGACAGAACTTCACTTATTGAATTTGGAAAACCAAATTTGCCGATCCTGCAGGTCGAAACACAGGTAATAAACTTCTCATAGAAATTTAAATATTTTGTGCTTAAAAGTTTCTCCGAAATCTATTAAAACATAAAATACCTCTCTCAAAAAGTTATATAAGGAAGAACAAGTCATTTGGAATTTGACGATGGACAGCCGCCATTTACACTGCAGTGTACATATGATTTCCTACCCGGGTTTTGGCATGGTGTTGCCCGAAGTCAAAAACCTTGACAGAACTTCACTTATTGAATTTGGAAAACCAAATTTTCCGATCCTGCAGGTCGACACACAGGTAATAAACTTCTCATAGAAATTTACATATTATTTTGTTTTTAACACTTATATACCTACCCCACTGACCAGAACTTGTAAGTTTAAAATTAATTGTTGAATTTAACTCTATCGCTGTATTCTTTAAATGTATTTAACAGGTTGTTGGAACGACCTTTCTGACTGGCATCCGAGAAATGGGCAAAGGCCTATTCGCAAAGGTGTGTTACGGAGTTGTGGTCAGTGCAGTAGCTATTGTGCTGATTTTTGCTAGTATTGTCATACTGGTACTCTTACTTACGGCTATTGCACCTTTGCTACTTGTATTGACTTCTTATGCACTGTTCCTGAAACTGCTGACTATCATGGTATTTCTGCCGCTGTTTCTAGTATGGATAATCGTCATTGTCATTGTAATTTATATCGTTATTCATTTGAAACGTTCACATATCGTATAATGTTATCATACATTAACAATTTTCACATAACTTATATTATTTTTGTATAAAATAATTGTATATACTCCAAGCAGCTGTACACCACAGCCATGGTGCGTAACCCGTCTTATACACATATACAACACTTATACAATCATAAAATGATTTTGTATTTCACAAGTTTACTGGTTTGTTTTTTTATGCAAATATATTTTGTAGAAATATCGCATGTTATTGGATCGTTTTTATTAATACCGTTATACAACAGAACATATGTAGTGAAGCTATTTTTAGATACCGTCGACAATTACTTTTAACTCAATACTTTTACTCACATTTGAAAAAAACGCTTTTACATTTGTCCCGCTTAACCCTACCTGTACCACGTGGTGGCGGTTAGGTTAGTATTAATACCGTACATTAAAAAACATCTTGCCCTGTTTATATTAAAGATTTGAATAGAAAACAACTCTATGCAAACGAAACTCGATTTGTTACAACCAGGGGCGTATTTAGATATTTTTTTTGGGGAGGGGCTGAGGCATTGAGTAAAAGAGCTGTGTAAAGAGTTATTTCTAAATTCTGATCCAGAAATAAACTTTAAAAATTTGGCCAAACTTACCCATTTCCCAACCTATTAAAAACAAGACTTCGAAATTAAGTGTAAAATTGTAATATTATAATTCTGATATAATTATTATTAGTTACACAATCTCAAGTCTTACAAAATATTATATAATAAAATAAAAATTATAATTCTTATTAATACTTATTAATACTAATTATAATAATAGTAAAACAAATTATATTAAATTCAAATTTCTCGCTTTACCACTGTTGGCAAATTTGTCTAATACCATATCATCATTTACATCAATGTCTCGGTGAATGGATAAAAGTGCTAGTCCTACTAGCCTGGACTCAGAAGTTGTATTTCTTAAATATGTTTTAAGTCTTCTAAGAGTAGAAAAGCTGCGTTCAGCCGTAGCGGTGGATACTGGAATTATAGCTAGTATTTTTAGTAATTCAAATATGTTAGGGTACATTAAACGATCACAGGCTCTTAGAGCTTCTATAGCAGTTGCAGGTCTTAAGTTTTCTTCAATATTTTTCCATTTAGCCTGCCAAATTTCATACTCTGCTTCTATAATGTCGTTTAGCCCAGGTAAATCACTTTTATAAAATTCGACAGCTTTTTTTAAATTAAAAAATGGTTTTTCAACTATGATACGAGGTAAGACAAATTGTAATGAAATTATAGTTTCATTATGAGGTAAAAATCTTTCATTTAATGCCATTATTATATCGTCCAAATACGGTATAAAAATAGTTTTTTTGTAAAAATCTTCAATATTATTAAACGGGACATTGCTTCTATTTTTTTGATTGCTGCATGTTCGAGGTATTTTTGGTTCAACATTTAACTTTATAGCAATACCTTGAGCGTCTTTATAAATATCGTTAAATTTTAAATCAACGTTTTCTCTTATGGTATTTAACACAGAAACCACCTGGGTAACTTGTTTAAGAGCGTTAAAAAGATCGATATTTTTACTTTGTAAATATTTAGATAAATTATAAGTATAACTTAATAATTTACTAGTTACGCAAACAGATATTAAAAAATTAAAATTACAAATACAATGTAAAAGACTATTAGTCCTTATTGAAGAATCCGTTCCAGAACATTCATTCTGCAGTTGTTCTAATGCAGCAAGAATGGGTTCTAAAAATTCTTTAAAAAGCATAACTGCTTCATGGCGTAATACCCATCGAGTTTCGCATAAAGATTTTAATTTAGTGGATTGTGAATTTGGTTTAATTTCTAGTATTTTATTTTTAAGGACTGTAGTTCGTTTTGCCGAACAGTTAAAAAATGAGCAACATTCACTTATTATACCAAAAGCATTTCGAATATCTAGAGATTTAGACGCATCTGATAAGCAAAGATTTAATGAATGTGCTACACAGTGTGTGTATAATGCTTTTGGGTACATATCTTTAATGATTGCCTGAACACCTCTAAAACGACCACACATTGCTGCTGCCCCGTCATAACCTTGGCCTCGTATTTTGCTTAAATCAAACCCATTTTTTTTTAAAGTTTCTTTAATCGTGTTGGCCAATCCTTCACCAGATAAATCATGAACGGGAACAAATGTGAGAAAATCTTCTCGAATTGAAAAAATTTCCTCGTCAACATAACGAATACATAAGGAAAATTGTTCAACTTGAGATATGTCAGTGGTTTCATCTGCTAGTAATGTATAAAAATTTGTTTTTGATACTTTTTCAAGTATTTTTAATTGAATTAATTCCCCAAACACATTAATTATTTCATTTTGTATAAGTGAGCTTGTATACATAGATTTACCACCACTAGTTTCTAAATGTTCTTTTAATACGTTATCACCATTTTTTGCGCGATATCGAAGCAAACAACGGAAATTACCATCGTTATTTTTTGGTTCTTCTAAAGAGATTCGACCAGAATCCTCATGTCCCCTTAACGCTATTTGCTGTCTGCCACATAATCTAACTGTTTGAATAATTGGTTTAAGTTTTTCGCGATTTTTTAAAATTTCATCCTTTCGTTTATTATTTAATTGTACCAATATATAATCTTGTTTTTTATCTAAAATAGCCTTTATGTTATCAGCGGTAAGCAACGAATTTTTATGATATTTATTTTTTTCGTGTTTTCTGAACTCTTCCAATGCATCAATTTCGTCAAGGGTTTTAAAACAAGTTTGCCTAACTGCTCATGAGAACCCTTACCAGCCTGACTTGAATTAAAAAACAATACACAGTATTTACAAAAAGAACCTTCTCTTAATTTTGAATAAGCCAACCATTTAAAAGTGTCAAGCCATTTAATTTGAAATTTACGTTTATATTTTCCAGTAGTATCATATGGAAAATCAAACTTACAATCAGGGGTCCATACGTTTTGTAAAATAGAAACCTTTTCTTCGTCACTTAAATTTTGTTTCAACTCAACATAAGCTCCTATATCAAACTTAGAATCTAAAATATGTTTAATTACCGGAGAACTAACTTCTACACTTGAAGCGGCTTGTTTTGTTTCAGATGCCACAGTGTCTTCATCTTGGAAAACATTTGATAAAGATGGAACAGTTCGTTCCAGATCGGTTGACTGTTTAGATTTTTTAAAAAAAGTTAACAATGACTGAGTTCGTTTCATTATATTATTTTAATAAAATTAATTTTACACAACAGAAACACAGAACACAGAACACTGTACACACGTCTACACACGTTATTAGTAAAATATACTATGAATTCGATAATATTTCTTGGCAAGCTAAACCCCCAATTCTTAACATACCATACAAAAAACAAATAAAAACATTTCGTTTTTGCTTTATTTTTATATAACATAATTATTATTCTATTATTTCTATAACATCTGCGATTAGTTTGATTTGTTATTGATATAAGTAGGTATATATGTATACAGGCTATAGCAATCTTTTTTTTTTATCGTTGACATTTTTTCCCCAATATAAAATATACTACTGATGTTTAATTGTTTGTATTTATTTATAATAGCTCTACAATAGTAGTGTACACTGCATGTATCGCGAAATAAACCGAAATAATATGACGATGATCACTCCTATCCCTACGCTTTGCCACAAGACTGAAGACAATTGGCGCCCGTAAATCAGCCGCCCAAAATATGATAATAACAACATCAGTCGTTGTGTTATAAAAATAAAATCATAAATAGCAATTTATTATTTTTAAAACGACTATACTGAACTTCTACAATATTTATATCCTATAGATAAAGGGTATAAGCTCATGCCGCTTAGGCAGACTTAAAAAAAATTTCCTGGAATTTCGGGGGGGGGGGGGGCGGTTTTTTTTTCATGTCCTGATCGATTTTTCAAAAACAAATCGTTGTATACGTTAACCCGTCACCGGTCTTGTGCAAGTACTTATATACTTGGAAATATATACCGGGTGATTGGTTAACTATGGACCACTCAATATCTTAGAAGATATTAGACTTTTTTAATTTTTTTTTTTTTGTACTATTATAGTTATTAAGTGGGACAAATTTAATGTATTTTTCAAAATTTTAACACCATCCCTTATGCGTTAAAACCATATCAACTTTGGATTTTTAAATGGTAACCCCCAATTTTTTTTTGATGATCGTGTTTATTTTTTTTTAATTTAATTTTAGGCGTAAAAACTAGATAAATCAGACAAGTACTTTTAAAGTTATAGCTTAGTACTACAATATTATAATATTAGCTTATATGAGATGCTTTTATAAGTTTTACAGCTAAAGAAAAAAATCGTTTATCGCCGGATCTCACGTTTCACAAAATAAGATTGATTAACGATACGGTTGTAGATTAAAGTTAATAGTTGACGGTCGTCGGTCACAATGAAAACGAACTAATAATAAATCTATAACAATATTATATGGGTAATGTCTTCTTATCTGTTTTTTCTGTAGTGTTCCTAGCGGTGCGGTGTACCTGTACGTATTGAATATTAGGCATTAGCTGCTGTTAACAAACAATATTATGAGCCCTAGTAAATAGTTTTTTTTTTCAATTTCAACCATAGGTTACCGTGGTCTAATCACGGTCTTATATAGAGTATATACCGTGGTTCTACCAAAACGATTCGTTACTAGTGTAGATTAATACCAACACAGAACAAATTATTATAAAAATACGACTACTTGAAAACTAATAAAAAAGTTCATTATTCTAATTTTTCAATTATTATGGTTATTTAGCGTCTTGGTTTTTACTTTAAATATTTAGCGTCTTGGTCTTAATAAGTGTTACTTGTACTGGTGTCTTAACTAGTCAAATTATTAATTCTGTTAGTGAAAATATTTTTAAAAAAACTTTAATAAATAACATTCAATTTTTTGTTTTTTTAGTATAATGTTGTATTACATACAGTTAATAGATAATATGTACAGAATATATACAGAAATAAACAAAAACTAAACTTAATATGTACAGAAACTATTTTAGCATTTGTCTGAACTGGTTATGATAGGTACTTAAGATGTCAAACAACATCTTTATAAGGCATCTAGTGTGTTTCTTAAAATGTTTAGATAACAAAGGATTCCATAAGAAATACGTTCATCCAATACTTGTGCACCAAAATAAATTTTCATTTTTATAATTTAAAGTTGTAACGCGTTAATTTTAACTATTTCTAGTTCAGTATTTTTAATTATTAAAAGCTGTATTTATTTATTAACTCTTTATTATATTACACTACTATATTATACTGTATATATTTCATAGTATTGACTATTCTTACTTATTTTAATGTGTTCATAATATGAAGAGTAAAAGTATGTTTTTTATTTAATAAATGATTGTTTTTTTCGTTGTACGAGGTATAAACAAAAATTTAGAGTGACAATGAAAAAGTACAATTTTTTTTGTTTTTGTATGGCTTTTTTAACAGTCATAAGCTTAAAATTCAATAATAATATTACTAACAAACATTTAAATACTATATTATGTTATGTTTATTATGATAATAGTAAAATAAAAAAACAAGTAACAAGATAAATAATACGCTTATAAGATACGAATAAACATTTTTATTTGCTAAATCATATTGAAAAACTAAGACTAAATAAAATTAACATATCTATAATTAACTTGTAAATAATAGAGGTACAACATATTGCTGTATATAGTGATGTATTTATAGGAAGTTACCTTGGACAGTAAAGTTTGTTTGATAATTTCCCACTAGAAGAAATCCATCTCCATTTACATATTTAAGTTAAAAAATATTTATAAGTATATTCATTCAATTTACTTTTTTACACTTAATTCAATAGTTAACATTTTTTTTTTTTCTATTTTGTGTTTTATAATTTTATTTACTTTATTACTTATAAAAACTTAATCGTAAACCACTAGAAAGTTGTCAATAAATTCTGTAATAGCTAATGCCAAAACTATGCCATCATGAAAATAATTTCAAGATTTGGATTAAGACAATAACATATTTTAGAAATATTAACATTCTCAGCAGCATTTTAGATTAAATTAATATTAAATAAAGAATTCATCATTAATAATTAATAAATAATGTATAACAATTATAGATATGTTAAGTATATGTGTGTTTAAAAACTTTATGTCACTTTTAAAATGATAAAGTACTTTTAAATTATTTTATTGAATTACATTTTTAGCCGAATAACTAAATATATATAGTTGTCTAATATTTGATTTGAACTTGTGAATCCATCTTATTCTTCTTACTGACTTAATGGAAATTCGTTATCTGCAATAGTGTGCCACAGTAACTAAAAAAAAATAATAATAAAAATAAATTGTTAGAGATGAATTCATAGAAATTAACTAAATTATTGCAAACTGATGATCTTATATATTTTACCTTAAAATAAAACACCTATAAATTTACTGAAAATTGAATACCACAACATTTGACAATGTATTGATGGAATAAGATTAGACTGATTGACTACAATAATATAATACACCAAATTTGACGTTGGTAGTAGTGTAGTTGTAGACAATAACAAATATCAATTTAAGTTGAGATAGTCCATATTAATATTGAACATACTGAAACATATAATTAAAAAAATTAAATAAGTTCCTTAGATACTTAAATAATTATATGGTTAAGCAACAAATATCAGTATACACATATATTTTTTATAATTATACAAGTATGATAATTTTTAAGTCAAACGTTAATTTTTAAGTAACGCATTTTAATTAAACATATTAAGTATGATAAACATAAGTAATCCAAAAAAACTTATTATTTAAAAACATTTTATATGTTCATGAAAAATAAAAAACGATTAATTATATTTTTCTAATAAAAAAATGTACTTATACAATACACCTATATTAATAAATACATTATCTTACCTATTGTTGATTCAGTAAATGATGATTGAAGATTCAATTTTTTCATAAAAAATTTTATATTTTTTCTTTGAATTCAGATACCAATATATTAAAACACAAAACTACACATTTATAAGTTTCTCAGAACAGACATAATACTGTAAAAATAAAAGTTTTATTTAAAATATCATCAAGCATAATTCAAATTACTCTATTTATTTGAAATAACATATTATTATTATAAGTACCTTTAATTTTGATATTTGATGTGCATACATTTTATAAGTAAGGTTTTCTAGACTTGTCACTTGAGCAAAACTCCATCTCGGTATTCACATTGATTATGGATATTTAATATCAATGTTATTATTTAAAACACAATAAATGTTGACAAGTTCATAGATCTAGTAAGTTATGATACTATATTATTATAATATACTATGAAATTAAGACGTACAAATCGCATGAATGAACAAAATGTGTCAAATTAACCAAAACATATAATTGCTAAATGCTGGAAAAATATACACAAGGTATTGATAACAAATTAAACATACCTACTATTTTATAAAATAAATGTAAAAGTGTGTAGTGGTGGTATATTTGTCAGTCGATATAGCGGTTATCATTATTATTTACTATCGGTGAATTATTTACCTAAAGTAAATAGTGTTTGGTACGGTTATGATTTTTAAACGCTACTATAGCTATTGTCAAAGTTAATTGTCAATAAATAATAACAGAGCAGTCAAGTGTCACCTTAATATGTTAGCGTCTCCAAGATATTTAATTTATTTTTTACACTCCCTTTAATTTTAAAACTGTGTAGCTCGTTAACTACTCAATCGATTTACCTAGTTTTTACGCCTAAAATTAAATTTTAAAAAAATAAACACGATCATCAAAAAAAAATTGGGGGTTACCATTTAAAAATCCAAAGTTGATATGGTTTTAACGCATAAGGGATGGTGTTAAAATTTTGAAAAATACATTAAATTTGTCCCACCTAATAACTATAATAGTACAAAAAAAAAAAAAAATGAAAAAAGTCTAATATCTTCTAAGATATTGAGTGGTCCATAGTTAACCAATCATCCGGTACACCAAGACGCTAATTTTGTAAGGTATTACGAAAACGATTTAAAAAATTGCCTTTTTTTACTACACCCTAATGTATACATAGTGATCCCCATGGTGTTAACACACTAATTTTCTCGGAAAATATTAATATTTTTATAAT
>NW_026095873.1:0-48644 GCF_023614345.1 Adelges cooleyi | reverse complement strand
TCATTTCCAGACCACATTAAAACCGCATTTAAACTAGCTCTTGCGCGCCTCCCCCAGAGGATACTGTGGAAATATGAGAGCGAAATGGAAGACAAACCGGACAACGTGTTGACGAAAAAGTGGTTCCCCCAACGTGATATTCTTTGTAAGAATCAGGGATAAGATTTATGTATACATAAATATATTTTTGTTATTTTTTTCCTGTTAATCGGGCACGGTGGAATATCTGGCTTGTATGAAGCTGTCGATGCCGGAGTTCCAATGCTAGGGTTTCCACTGCTCTACGATCAACCGAGAAACATTGATAATCTCGTTGACGCCGGAATGGCCATTTCACTCGACGTGATGACCGTCACTGAAACTGAAATTTTTGAATCGGTTAACACATTAATCAACGACAAAAAGTAAAAAAACCACAGCAAAAAATATTACGTTATAAATGAACAATATTGAAATATCGGACGATGCAAATGAAAATTTTTGAATCTGTTAATAAGCTAATTAACGACAAAATGTAAGGATTTTGGTCCTCCTTTAATAACTATCTTCCAGATCTTTGCTGATAGATAATAATACAAAAGTTATAAGTTGGTCTACTCTGTGTTCCTATACATAACATTTAACTTTTCAATACTTTTAAGGCATATTTAAATTGGCATATTTGTTAATCTGTACTTTCGTTATTTAAAATTAGGTACTCGTCTAACGCTTAACTAGCTTCTAAGCTTTTCAAGGACCGCCCAATGTCACCCGCTAAATCAGCAGCTTACTGGATGGGATATCTTGTACAACATAATGGTGCACAACATCTAAAGACAAAAGCGTTCAATCCCACGTGGTACGAATACTACCTTCTAGACATTCTATCCCTGATACTAGCCACATGTTTAGTCATTAACTTTATTATTTATAAAAGTTTTATATGTTATACGGAAACAATTTTTATTCCAGTTGAAGTTCAAAACCGAGTAATGTTTGTGTTATTCGTGATTTGTGATTTATATAACAGATTTATTAGTTTTTACAATATGTATGAACTTCACCAATAATAATTATTCCCGAACCATTAAACTTCTTTTCGGGCAATTGATTGGTGTAATATAGCGTAGTATTATGTAAAAAAAAAAAATTACCCCGCAAATTTGGTACTAAACTTGATATTTTTCATGAGTTATAGGGGTTAAATTCGTATGTACTCAAATCGATTTTAAAGGGAATAGGTAAATATCTGAAACTTTTGCCAGAATAATGTGGCCTTCGGGTTGTATCTCCAACATGAGTTTTAAAATAAAGTCCTTATCTGTAATCTTGTGGCACTTTTATGAGCCTACATAATAAGTGGTTATAGAAATGTATGGTGAGTCCACCTTTCGTGATAATCTGGTTCAGAACCATAAAGTACATTAATTGAAGGCAATAAGACAACTGTCAGTCATTAGTCATTGTTATAAGAATGCGTTATCTCACAATTATGTGTGTTGCAGGAAGACAGCTTAATAATATAGGTAGCTGACAAAGTAAAATAACCAACCAACTATATTAAAAAGTATTAGGCAAATGCAATGTTCCTATAAAATAGGAAATTATTATTGTTTGAATAAAAATATAATTAGTATTATAATAATCTCTCTGTTAAAATCATGGTTAATGGATAAATTTATGTATAAAAGTTTTGTACGCCAACATGTGTAATATGTATTAATTGTTTCGTAATTTTTTCTTAAAAATAATTAGGTAAGGTAATACCTTAGGCAAGCAAATTTTAATTGTTTTTATTGTAATTAGGAGTACTAGAATACAATAGTATTCTAGCCTAGGAATTAATTTAATAAAAAATGTATTTAAAAAGTATTAAAATTATTAAACCGCCAATGTAACGAAACATGAATACTATTCAATATTAATATTTAATATCACTATATTAGTTTATAATTGAACGTTTCAGTAAAGAATATATTAATAAATGTAGATGATCTATGTTTTTTGTCGTTAACAGTGTAGGTTAGGGATCAACGTAACACTTTAAACACAGCGACGCTTTTTACCAATACTTTAAACTATAATTAGTGCTCTTCAACAGCGTATCAGCAGATATTAGCAGCTGTAATTAAAGAAAATACATTCTATACATTATATTCTTTAAGTTGTTTATTTATTCGATTATGATGCACAGTCTGCAGAAACTACAGTGAAATTTCAGTCAATAGTATATTTTAATAAAAAAAAATTTTTATATTCTTTATTTTTAGTTATTATTTTAAATTAAGCAATTATTTAAAAAAATAGAACTTTTGGTTGCCATATTTACCTTAATAACACTGTTGAAAAAAGTTCATTCAGTTCTAAAAAACAGAATTAACATAACTCAAATTTATATGATATCAACCTATACGATTGAAATCGTGGAACTTTGTTTTGGGATATGTTTAGGGTATAATGGTTATTAAATTAGTAAGATAACAGTTAACTCATACAAATTACTATAATATGAAGCAATACGAATTTCTTATTTTGATCATTTAAATATTTTATAATTTGGAAAAAGTTCCAAAAGCTACAATAATTGTATGATACAAAAATTAAGTAAAACTTAACTATTGGATACGACTTGCTGCGGCTTGTGATCATAAACCCAATATTGATTTTTTTTTTTATTCAAACTTCTTTGATAATAATATTTATATAATCAAAGTTGGTGAACATAATGATGTATTTTATATAAATAAAAATATCCCGACTTCTTCATGTTTTCCATGCCCAAAATGTTGTATTATTTATTATTTTAAAATATTGGTTTGAAGAGCTATTCAAAAATAATATTCAATCCTCAATTCTAAATTCCACTACTTCCTTTACGCTTATGTAATAAAAACCAAAAAAAATAAAATATGCTCTATTAATTTTCGACTAGATAGCCGAAAACGCGATTAAGACGGGCACCGTCTTCTACAAAAATTGTCGGATATAACTAGTGAAATAAAACTGTTCTTGGTAATTACACATCTAAAGCACCACTTGATAGCTGATTAAGTTTGAGAAACATTTTTCTTATAAGTAATATTTACATAATTAATAATATCATTTACCCGTTTAAGTTTACTATAATATAACAAGCACTTAAGTCAACAAGCACTCAAAATACTAAACACTTTATTTATTACAATACACTTATTACATTACATTTGCATATCGTATACGTTTGTGTATAATTATTTTCCAAGAGTTTTCATGTTGACTAATGAAGAAGTAAGTAGGAATTAGGAAGTGTTATCATGTGACTATTATGTTTTTGATAAGACACGGAGGTAATTTTTTTTTTATACAATAAAATTTATATAAAAATCTGGCTTTTAAAAATTGTTTTTTTTTGTTGACATAATATATAAAAATCATATTAATAGTCCAAAATTTAAGACTAATCTGCATATTTTATAAAACACCCTTCGGTCGCAATTCACCACATTTTACGGTACGCAATAATCAATTTCTTATCTATGATTCCTTCCGACTTTCGAGTCTAACTACAATATGTTCACTACGAAGTGTCACGTCTTGTAATCACTTAACATCTTATCATACGTCTTAAGTAATGATAACGGTAGCAATCTTAAATATTATTAAGACTTTATTTTTTACCTGCATAACATGCGATTACTCCCACTTGCGTAGCTTAACTGACAGATCAGCTAAGCTACAGCTCAAGTGGGAGTAAAACCGGCAAAATAATTATTATGCAAATAGTTTAGATAACGTTTTTGTAATTTTTATCATGTTTAGATTATTTACATTCTCTATTGAAATTTTAAGGTATTAATTTTAACCGTGATCGGTGGTGTCAGTTTTGTGGTCTGTTTGCGTTTTATAATGACAAATTTTAAATAAAATCTAAAAAAGTCGATTGACCGACAGCTGACTTGTGATCGAGTACACGAGCACGATATAACTTAAATTGGGTAAGTACATTCACTATACTTGAGAAGTTTATCCTTCCGGTTTATAGATTGACTGCTCGCAAAGCCAGTCGTTAAGCACAATTTCAAAGAAATTCAAATTTCCATATGAATTTTATACATTGAGTGTACATACGTGTTATCGAGATAGAACGCATGTAGCTCAGTTTTAAAGTAATTTACTATTATTTCTAATAACATTTTGTGATGCCTATAGACATTAGTATATTATTAATTAATACAAATGATAGTTACTTGCCAATCACTGTGTAAGCCGTAGCAATCAATCCGTTTTATGCAGGGATTGATAACGTTATCAAGCAAAAATTTATATTATTTGTTATAACTTCATCGAATGTTGATTCAAATTGTATACAGCTTGGTATTTCAATAGCTTAACCAATTTTAAACTTGTAAAAAAAAAAAATTAATTAAAAACATTTCATAGTTTTATCATGCCTTTTGAAACAATATAAAGGTTTCGTTCCAGAAAGCATGTTATCTTAACTTTAAAATGTTTTTAGTTGACTTTTTTTTTACAAGTTAAACCAGTTAAACTATCAGAATATCATACTATTAATATTTTTGCTCGGTAACATTTTCAATCACTGGGCTTGTGTAACAATCTATTTCCTTTTTATTGTAAGGTTGATAAATACATTTATTTATTTTTTATTTTTTGATATACATACCAATAAATATTAAAATGCTTTTATTAAAAAACAATTAAACTGTTACAAAATCCTAAAAAATGACTGCCAAATCCCAATATGTGCATTTTCCATTTACAGTGTATATTTTAATTTCCGATATTAGTCACGAGACATTAGTTTACGTTTTGATCTCTAGATCATCACGACTGGCATTTATATACCTTCTATCTTTTACAGTGAACGCCATCACTGATTGCTAACATAAGCTAAAATAATGTAATTCAATTATAGCTTTTAATTGTTTCAGATTTGCAATATAGTGTCAAATACACTAGTGTCAGCTGTTCATAATGTTTGACACTGAAGATGATTTAATAAATTCATCGCAATTGTCTAGAGAATCTGTAAACGATGGGTTCGTGTATATTGTTCCCAAATCAACTTATGTTCCTCCCGAAATCGATGAAAATGATGAAAGTTTGTACGCAACTGGAATTCATTCTGGTATAAATTTTGAAAAATTAAACGAAGTTGAAGTGAAAATAAGCGGTAAAGATGTGCCAAAAGGAATCGAAAGCTTCGATGCCTGTGACAACATGCAAGATATATTAATGGAAAACATTAAGAAATGTAAATTCCATAAGCCGACTCCCATACAAAAACATACTTTACCGATTATCTTGTCTGGAAGAGACTTAATGGCTGCTGCGCAAACTGGGTCTGGAAAAACGGTAAGTAAGTTATGTTAGTAATATTGCAAACCATTATTACATTTAATCATCTTTTTATTTTATTTCGGGTAAAATTTGTATCTTTTATTCCTATGTTGACATAATGTACATTAAATTATTACATTAAAACATTTTTATCATAACTGTCTCAGCCAAAAGGGGTTTGAAGTTTATTATAATTCTATTTACAAATAAATATTCTTTTTGAATAATTCAATAGAACCGCTTAGGAACTATATAAACTACAACAATTGACTGTGGCCGGTTTTAGATTAGTATATTTTTCCACTACTTTCGTTATCTATCAAACATGTTACTTTTTTTAATTATACTTTTAACTTGTACCTAATGGGTATTTATTTTTAATGACATTTATTACGATTTCAACAATTGTTTAATGTCGTATCCAAATGCTACGTAACACATAAGTGGCTGATGAATATCGTTTAGTAGTTTATGACTGATCAATTAGATATTTTATCATATTTTACTGGCAAAAATCAATAATTTTTATAATTATTTATTAGTAAAATTTATTTATATTTTAAACTAACAATTTAAAATTTATATATATTTTCTAGGTAGCTTTTGTTTTACCGATTCTACAAAATTTACTTGCTAATCCTTCCAAAGTAGTCAGAGACAACAATCACAGCGAACCGCAAGTCGTTATTATGGCACCCACAAGAGAGTTGGCCGTTCAAATCAAAACTGTGGTATTGAAATTAGCTAGAGGTACAGGAATTTCTTCGTTACTGTGTTACGGTGGAACTCTCGTCCCTCACCAAAAGTCTCAAATTCTTGTAAGTATTTAAAACCCCCCCCAACAAAAAAGGCTTTAAATTAGTTTTTATTTTAAAATAATTACTTGCAGAGTCAAGCATGTAAAATATATCTAAATTCAATATTAAAAAAATACATGTATATTTATTACTTTATATTTAATTGTAAACAAACATTAAAGAAAAAATATTATAATATATAATATTCTATAGAATATGTAGATAATAAAATTTTGTTTGTCCCTTTTCACTTGTTTGTTTTAAATGGCAGCCCTGCACATATTATTTAACAAAATTCTACTAACATAGTTAGTTATTATAATATTTTATTTACATTAGAGAGGTTGTCACATACTCATCGCTACGCCGGGCAGATTAAACGAATTCATACAACACGGGTTCATCTCCTTCGCATCGGTAAAAGTTTTGGTTTTGGATGAAGCCGACAAGATGTTAGACGAGGACATGAAATTTGATGTGGATAAAATTCTCGATCATTTTTCCATGCCTTCAGTCGTAAGTAGTACCTGAATTAAAGGAAACTATTATAATGATTTTAATAAACCGTTTGAACATTATTGTTTTTAGATAAAGCGACAGACTATTATGATTTCTGCAACGTTGCCCGACGTCATACAACATCTGGCGGCATCCTATTTGAATAAGAATTATTTATTTTTGGCGGTAGGCATCGTTAGTAGTGCATCGAAAGACGTCATACAGGATATTCGTCAAGTCAATAAGCTCAAAAAACGAATAACACTAATTCATGTTTTAAATGATGGTATATAGGCAAACAAGAAAATTGTAAATAACCAATTAATTATGAATCCTTTCTTGTTTGAATTATTAGCTGACCGTAGCAAAGGAACTATAGTGTTTGTTAAACATAAATGGACGGCAGACTTTCTAGCCACTTATCTATGCGAAAAAAACTTTCCTTCGACAAGCATTCACGGCGATCGACTGCAAGAATATAGAGAACAATCTCTACAAGACTTTGTTTCTGGAAAGCGGAATATACTTGTCGCTACATCGGTGGCTGCACGAGGATTAGGTACGTTTTGAAAAAGAGCTCAGCACAAAAAATAATTATATAGGCCTATAGAATAACCTACCCCCATAGGATAAGTGTAGATATTGGAAGATAAGATGTAATTAGCTTAAAATTAAAAAAAAAAATTATCGCACTGTGAAACTATTCTCCAATATGCTGTTTACCTGTCCACATTTTTATTGTACGGTTAATTTTTTTGATTGTTTGCGCTTTATCAATCGCATGAATCGTACACTATTTTTAATAAAAATATAATTTAATTTTATGAAACATTTCAATTAATATTTGGTCAATGTGTAGATATCAAAAATGTCGGCCACGTAATCAACTTTGATTTGCCCGATACGATTGAAGAGTATGTACACCGGATCGGACGTACCGGTAGAGTTGGAAATCAAGGGAAAGCTACATCGTTTTTCGATGTCGATTACGATTACATGTTGGCACAACCGTTGATCAAGATACTAGCAATGGTATTCTAATTAAAATTTGTGTACATTTTATCATTACACTTATCGATATTATCGTTATTAAATTTTTAGGCCAATCAAGAGATACCTCATTGGCTGAAAACCATAGGAAAAGAAATCAACGAACAAAAACTTCCAGACGAGTGTGACCAGTTTGGAGGAACTGATATAAGACTGGTAAAGTTGACAATATTATTTAGGTTTTAATTATATTTTATTTATTCGCAAACATTTCTGTTGTAGAATTTCTCTTCATTCAACGAAGAAGAAGATTGGTAGCATGAATTTGAATTTTCAAGACTTCAATCGTTATTATTACTTTAAAATAATTTGAATACCTCGTATACATATCTAGATAACATTTGTTGTATATTTTTTATTTTTAAAATTAAAACAATCGATCGTTTAAGTATTGTGTATATATAAAAAAAACATTTTCTATAAACAAAAATATAGTTTAGTTTTAAATTGTTATTATCTAAACAATAATAACTTAGCTGGGTTATTTACGTAACATCATATTTTGTCTGATTGTCCACCTAAGCCGATCGTGTTTTTTTTCACCCGGTGCTTTATGGTTGCGCCACTCCAACTGGTAAAACTGGTGCAGTGCTACAGGGCCCCTTGGTCTTTTTCTTAAGATGACTGAATATTTTGAATCTGTTAAAACACCATTCAAAAACTTTATAAAACCAATAATAATATTTTAATAACTTGGTATTGGTTTTTTACAATTTTCTTCCGTTTGAACTCCTACAGAC
This sequence comes from Adelges cooleyi, assembly GCF_023614345.1. Classification (NCBI taxonomy): domain Eukaryota; kingdom Metazoa; phylum Arthropoda; class Insecta; order Hemiptera; family Adelgidae; genus Adelges; species Adelges cooleyi. The sequence goes on along the minus strand of NW_026095873.1, from coordinate 40,240 downwards.
GAAACTGATTTTGAACAAGACAATCGTTCGAATACATTTTTATTTTTGTTTATACAACACCAGTTTTTACAACTTGTTTCTGGAACGGGTAGTTTCTGTTTTGCATCTATACATTTATTATTGGTTGTACTTGTCTTGACCGTTGATGTGTTTTCTTTGTCCTCGTGTTTTTTTTCATACTTAATTAATTTCTTCAGATCTAGATATCCGTCGTGCAAAATATAACAACATGTTAATTTGTATTTGGTCAATGGCGCATAATCTATGTTGAACTATAACCCACGTTTACCTTTTATAAAATGTTGTAGTAAATACGGTTCAATGTTTTCATAACCTAATGCTTCCAACTGTCGTTGGACTTCGGCCGGATCGACCTCCATTAGAACAGTATTTCTGGACCAAAAAAAATTTAAATAAAATTATAAAAGCATCTAATTATAGGTAAATAATAAAAACGACGTTGAAATGAAAAGAAATAATTACCCTTGTGATTTTTGTCGAGAGCCAGTTGGTGACTTACAATTTCTGAACCCAATTTTATAAATTTCAAATACGGTTATATCAAAAACTATTAATTTGTAGTTAGTACTGAAATCCACACTTATGGAACAAAATGTCAAGTACGAAGTAACTTCTACAATTAAGTAAGTATGAAATATATTAAATGTAGTAACTAGACTGTACCTAATAGACAACAGTTGTTGCGGCCTGTGGGACGGAGATAACATTGCAAAATTGATAATGCCCAACTAGAAATGATAATATTACAAAATGTATTGTTGTTATCGATATCTGCTATGTGGTCACACTGATGCCATTCTGTTATTCGAATATCGAAAAACCAACTCTCAGTCGTGAGTCGTCAGCCGAGTTCTAACTTCTGATTTAACTTATTTCTTAACGGAGTACCCTAGAAAGGCTATTACCGTTATTGTATTATAATAATACAATTTCATAACTTTACTACTACAAAAAAAAAAATTAGAACTACCGATGTACTTTGGATCATTATCATTTATCATCTACTATGTAAGTATACAATGTTATACAGCCCTGAAAAATTCTCAGATGGAACACTTAACGTTTCAACATAGATAGGTACTGTTTTTTTAATTTTAAGATCATTTTTGATCTACATGCAGTATAGGTAGTGACTAATCTAGGTGATCTAATAACAATATATCAACGTGGTGTGGGTTTGATCTTAATTTCATTGAAAACAATTTAAGTGTCTTTTTTTTTTTGCAGCCGTTTTAAAAATCAAATGTCTAGCAAAAGAACAGGACTTAGCACCGTATAGCCGAATAAATTATTTAACCCGAAACCCCACGTTACCAGAATTAATTTTTGATTTAAATGTTTTTTTTTTTTAATTCTAAACAATTCTGATAAACTTATTTAGGATAAATGTACATAAAATATGGGTTTACTAAATTATGTTGATAACAATGATTATTATGTAGGTTTTAAAAAAAAAATATTGAATCCTCAATACTGCAAATCGTCCTATTTGTATAATACTGGCAGTAACTAATAATAGTATATCATAACTGGCCATTAACGCGAGTCATAGGTAAAGATAAACTTACCATAGTTTTCTGATAGTCAAACGATTTAATTTTACTAATTATTTCAAATACATTTCAGACCTTGAATTGAAATAGGAATAGTAAGGAAAAGGCAATCGATTATGGAAAAAGAAGGTAAGTACTGAGGTTTTATAAATTATATTATTATTTATCAAGACCGGCGTAAGACAATATTTCAACCTAGACAAACTCCAATTTTGTCACCTTTGAGATATGCCGCCCTACGAAATATATGAACTAATCATAGATTAAATTTAGGCCATTCTCACATTGGGTTTTTTTTCATATTTTCTCGATAAGAAATACTTAATCACTGAGAATACTCGTGTGGAGGGCCATTGGAGGCGCAAGATTATCTTTACAACAATTCTTTTATAGATTTATAGAAATAATTATTTTAAGTTAAAAAAATTAAGACAAATTACATAAAATATTCTGTTAAATTGACATCAGGTTTAAAAAGATAAGACAAATACAATAACAATAGCACGAAAGATAAGAATAAATTATTATTATATATAAATGAATATTATTTAAATCGAAAAACGAACACAGTAAACTAATTAGTTGAAATAATTGTGTGTAAAAATTAGATAATTTTCCGTTTTTTCGACTTATCAATGAAATTTTACCTCTTTCTTTTTAGTTTTTCTAAGTGTTTTTATGGAGAACCCAGTTTGAAATTTACACATTTTATTGTTTAGCTTATTTCTGCCTTACTAATTCAATGTTTTTCTTTTATTATTAATATGTTAGCCATACTCCTGAAGGGACGACCAGGGATATGCGAAAATTACTTTTACTATTTTTGTTCCCTTTGTTATTGAAGCATATTAATGATTTCAATGGACACATTTTGTTGACCTGAATAAAAGAATAAAAACTTTGGCTTAATAAAACTTTTACTATTTATTGACTTAATTATACTGTAATTAATGTATAATTTATTAAAGATAGGCATATTGAATATTTGATTTTTTTATTTTAATAATTTTATATTCTTCTGACTTTAAAAATAAATTTCCATTGTTTTAGACATTTTTTACTGCTTATTGTTTTGATAAATTATTTTTAAAGAAAATGTTCGAAAAAATCCCCCTAAAAAGCATACATAACTTAAAAATGCCTCAAAAAGCAAAAAAGACCTAAATATGCAAAAATATGCAACATAAAATTACAGATTTGGTTTTGCCATAACTTAAAACAAATTTCTTTATGGTTGGCCTTTTTATACGGCTACGCAAAACAAATATGCAAATGCTAAAAGTCCTCTGCCCTACTTATGATAATAGTTTTACAAATTTTTAAAACACAGTTCATAGAAAAGAGGAAGTTTTTTCGGAAGGTATTTCAAATTTTGATTAAAAAATCATGATTTGTAGGGGGAACAGTCATAATAAAATTTGACCGCATTAAATAATTTATTCATTATGTGACCACTTGGATAAGAACAAAAAGACAATTCACTTCTTTATGCTGGCTTTATGTCATGATAGCTTAACAAACTCGGCAACCAATACCGACACAATTTGAAAAAGAGAACTATTAACTACTGTTAAGACGTGTATTTCTAATAATTTTACAATTTTGTAAGTATATGGTTAGATTTTGTTAAATATTGTCTACAACCATAAACAATGCATTACATTTTGCTATATTATTGGAATTCTTTGACGACACTTAATATGGTTTATTTAAGCAACACGGGCGACAAGCCCGTTAAACAAATAAATACCAAAAGGTGTAAAACTATTATTGTTTATCCATACACATACGTTATCTAGAAAAATACAGCACTACCTAAATGATTCCAAGTTACTGTTCAATCGCCGTGTTCCCAAATCGCGAATAATCTATAGCTACAACCCGTACTGTTTCTGTTTTTTTCCCCACAAAATTGTCTACCAGACTAAGATAGGGAGTTGCGCAGTGGAAGCGTGCTGGACCCATAACCTGTTATTTATTGAATTAATTAAAGTAACAAAACAATACACATGAGGCAAAAAGAAATGAAAAATACATAAGAGTATATTAAACTTAATGTACAAAATATTAACTAGTACACATGACACACAGAGAAAGAAGAACAAAATAGGTTATGTATAAGTAAACAGAAACATGATAAATAAAAGTGATAAGAGATTACAACAGATATTACTTTAAGAGCAGACATGGCTTTGTTATTTTTAGCAGCAAATTTCTCGGTAGCAACCATTGCGATTCTAGTCAGTTTTCAATATTTATTGATATGGACAATATTATCGCCAACAAAAACCTAACCGTGAAAAAAGGGCCAAGTTCCATAACCATAAAAATCAGCCTATCAAAGTAGTGATATTTACATTGCGGCCAAGTCTGCCTATTCTTTAGTCCATAACCTCACTTCACTCCTACTCTCACGAGCCACGCTATTTTTTTTTTATTGCTTAACATTTGGTCGGTTTCTAAATGAGGCATGAAACATCAGTACCGTTTGTATTCAAATACAGTGGTCAGTGGGCGATGGGAAAGAGAGAACTCAGTAGAAAAAAAAGTTCCAGCTCCCCTCTTAAAATAGTCAGCCCATCAAAGTAGTGTTATCTACATTGTGGCCAAGTCTTTTGTATGCCCCATTCAGAAACTGGCTAAGTGTTCAGCAATATAAATAAAAAAATATTGTGGCTCATGAAAGTAGGAGTGAAGTGAGTTTGTGAACTAAAGAAAAGGCAGACTTGTACGCAATGTAGATATTACTACTTTGATAGACTGATTTTTTTTTTTGGGGTATGGAACTTGGCCCTTTTTTCACGGTTAGGTTTTTTTGGGGATATTAATATTATATTATACGCAATAAAAATTGGCTCACAGCGATACTACTGCGTTTATAAAAATAAAAAAATGTATACATATTTTCCGAATCGCATTATAGTAATTATCAGTGTTCTATAAAAAAAACAATTGTTAGGGAAACGGTTCATTTTACTCGTTCGTGTTGTGTGTAAGACAAGATTGCAAGACGTGAAGACGAAATCAATTAATTATTTGTTGATTACTCTCATTCTCTAATTACTATACCAATACAACACATGTATGCTGTAAATACAATCTTGGTGAGTTGGTATCAAGAGCCTTCTAGTGGCTTTATTAATTAGTTAAACTAATTAATACCTTCTCAATGAAATAAAAACTCTGTTCTTATGTGTTGAAGTTAAATAAAGTGTTTATATTTAAAAAGTTTCAAATGTTGCTTTATATTTATCACTGTACAATATTTAATGAAGATGCATCCCTGGCTCTCTTCAACTTGATATAAATATCTTTTAGCTCCGGAAGATTTATAGTGGCATACAACAACAATTTAAAGTTGGTCTGGTTTATTCTTCCTATATTGTTATCTACAACTAACATTTTGAAATATACTAGATTAAAATTAATAAAATATTAAAATAGTTATATTCACCTTAGACTAATTCCTTATAGGTAACCAATAATTTCTAAAAACCTGTGAATTCCGCGTTACCAATATACTCCATCCCCTCTATGATCTGACCCTACTGAGCACTGTCCTCTTATTATTTTTTGTTTTTTACATTATTTTAGAAGAATCTAACATTTCAAAATGTTAAGTAATATTTGTAAAAGGATGTTACATTATGTATTGTAGATATATACATTTTTGTTGGCATAATTATTTTGTAAAACTAATTGAACTACCAAACATTTTTGTGAAAGAAAACCAAATCAAAAAACATACATTTACTTAACCCCAACTCTATTTTATCTACTAATAAATAAATTATACAGTTTTGTAAAAATATTTCCGTTGTATCTATATCGGCTAAAATTTTTTAACAGAACGTCAACGTGTTTTTTTTTTATTACATCTGAAGTTTTAAACAAAATACAGAATTTCCCAATTTTCTCTTGTATGAAATAAAAAATGCACATTAATAAAATTATAGAAGTTGAACTATGATAATATGGTATAGATTCGGCTGAAAAATATCAGTTTTCAACATTTTTAATGGGAATGGGTTGTAGATAGAATTATACTACACAAGAATCGTATGTATTGTAAGTCACTCAGAATAAGTGCAAAACTCACCTTACCCGATTGGCCTACTGTCAAGAAGGAGGAGGGCTTAGCACTTGCTATTATTGAGTATTAATGTGAGATACTACTTTGTTTTAATGCACTTGGAAACCTTCATAGGAATAACGTTGTACCCCGGCTTATAAAATGTAAAATTATGTCTACGCAAAATACAAAAAAAAGTATGTAAGATACAATAAATTATTATTTTTAAATCCAGCGACTCTCTCTATAACACTAAAGATGGAAACATCCGCATTTCAGCCCAATCTTTATAGTTTGTGTAGTAATCAAATGGTAAATAAAATACTGAATACATAAAATCATAGTTACAGATTAACCCTCGATGTTCTTTTAACCAGCCAGATATGTTTTCGCGGTGTGTACCGAATATGTTATGGGCCAAACGTCCAATAGGAATGGATCCGTTTTTCTTGTTGTCCGAAATATCCCATATTGCATCTATCACCTGAAATATTTTTAAGGCTTTCGTTAAATTTGAATTAATAAAATTCTATGAAATTGAGTTTTAACCATCATAACTTATCGACCATAAATAAACTAAGTATAACATGTACTTTAGAGGATTGGATATCGATTAAATCTAAAAAAAAATCTAGATAAAAAATAAATTTGTTTTAATCGAAATTTTAAGTCAGTATTGTAAATGTTTTTGATTCTAAAACAAGGTAAAATAACAAGAAATCTTACGAAAATATTGTTTTCACAAAATAAGTGTTTTCCCATTATGAATGAGCTAATGTTGTTGTTAAAGCAAATCGTAAATAACTGTAACTTAAAAATTAAAAGTATAAACTTAATACTATATCGATGGCAAACATTTCCTAATGCTACTTTTTTTTTATGTTCAATATAGTGGTGTACCCATTAAACATTTATCAAAAGCCGTGCTGGCTTTTGGTTTGGACTGTGCTATCCAAACCAAAAGTATTAGAAAACTGAGAAGTAATCAACGTTTTTAAGCTAAATGTTTATTAATTATTGAGTTATTTATTTATTTAAACTATTAAACACAAATAGTTACACTATTTGAAAATATTAGTAATATAAATGTTTAATCATTCATGTTTATTGATAAATTAAAAAAATAATTTACCAATCAATTGTAGCAAATTTTTTTTTAAATGTCAAATACTTTGAAAACAACCGAAAGTTAACTACAATTTTAAACAATGTTAAACAGCTTTAATTTTTGCTTAAAATGAAAAACGTGTGCCCTATTCAACAAAGTCCCTAATAAATTTATCAGATAAAATTTCATATAATTTTTTTTTGTAATTTTAATTTGGTTCACTTTTACTGTGTGACACATACATTTCATAATTCTTAACTCATGAATTTGGACTTTGTTGAATAAGGCTCACGCTTTTCTTTTTAGTAAGAAATTAAAGATGTTTAACATTATTCAAAATTGTAGTTAATTTTCGGTTGTTTTCAAAGTAATTGACATTTTTAAAAAAATGTGCTAAAATTAATTGTTAAATTGTTTTTGTTGTAAACTTATTTTTTACTTTTTGGTTCACTTTTTACTATTTTTTTTTTTAGAAAACCATGTTTTTAAAAAAGTTGTTTTTTTATTAATTTATTTTATTTTTTACTTTTTAGTCTTGGTAAAGGTACTTAATAATTGTGAATAGATTACTAAATTAATTTTGAAAGATTTGAAAACACATGGAATTTTAATGAAATGATCCCCATTTTCGACCCAATGGCATTTGGGACCTGGATGTCCGGGTCCTAATATGATGCCGGAACATTGTATTTTCATCCAAAATGGGTGTCTGGGTTAAATTCCAGCCTTCTACGATATTGGGAAGTAGGTTAATTTAATTTTGTAAGATTTGAGAAAAACGTGAAATTTTAGTAAAATGACCCCCAACATAGTCATGGGTGATCTGGATGTCCGAGTCCCAATATTGTTACAGGATATTGTATTGTCGTTGAGATGAGTGTCTGTGCCCAGTTTCAGCCCTCTACGACACTGGGAAGGGGGTTCAATTAATTTTGTAAGATTTGAAAAACACCCGTACGTGTTAGCGATTTAAAGAAAATCATGTAATTATTCTTACCAGATCAGTTTCCTCTTCAACGTCATTGTCAAATAGAGCTTCGATCAGATCTAATTCGTTTTGTGTTGTCTGACAATCAGTAATAGTTACCTAAACATACAGTTGACAGTTAATAAGTCAATTAATAGTAATAATTGTGTTGAATCATTTAAAATAAGAGTTTTGGTAGCATCGATACTCTATCGTTCCTACGGCAAGCCGTTTAATAGTTTCATTGCGATAGCTGAGCAGGTATTTCAAATTGTTTTTTTTATTTCAATGAACAAAAAGGAATGAACTTGATTTTTTATTACTTACTTTCAGTCTAACCTCATAATTTGTCTGTTATTAAAATTTCAACCTAAATTTTACGACATATTCAGTGTGTTTGAATAATAATTGTCAAAAATGTATTTCAAAAAGAGTTTTCTTCTTTTTTTTTGTTTGTTAACTAGAATATTTCTGTCATAAGGGAATTATCGTTCATAATCTATTAAAGTATATAAAAAAAAATATACTTTGAAAATCTCCATATTTTTCTTAAAGAATATTACAAGTTGACATAGGATAATTGGGACGGAGAGTTTTCAGATCTTCAAGATTTAGTATAATTGAGAGTGATTAAATAATTATTGTGTAATCATTTTATTTAGTTTTCTTCAAAAAAAGAAATTACTGCCCCGGATTCTTTTTGAGTCGAGTTGAGTTGAGAATATTTAGATGAGCATTTAAACTAGAAGGTTAGAAAATTCATAAATACAAAACACAAAACAATTAGATATTTCGCCTTCATTTTTCTCTACTAGTTCAACAATTTAAATTGCGCCTTTCTATTTAAAATCACAACAAAACTGTTTACCTGTTCAGACTTCTCTTCATCAGATCCGTCTGATTTTACTGTCTGACAATTATTAATAAGTATAATAAAAAGCATAACAATTAGATATTTTGCCTTCATTTTTCTTTACAAGTTGAAAAATTTAAACTGTGCCTTTTGTAACAAAATAATAAATGTACCATTTTCATACTATGCAGTGGCTAGTGTGCAGAATACTCAAACGAACTGTGGTTTACACATATGGTAATAATGTTTTTTTTTTTTTGTTAGCTGTAATAACAAATAGTATGTATTCAAGAATATGTTCAAAAGTATGATTCAAACAAGATTTTTTTGGCAACACAAACTGTTTGCTCAAAACAAATAATACAGTATAGTATGACGCATGTATAATATAGAGTACCTATGGCGTTTCGTTGATTTTTTTAGAAAACCGACCGCAAATTTCTTAAAGAACTAACTGCTGGTTTTGGGCAAACATAGCTTGAAAATCCTAAGTATCCATTAAGTCACAAACCATTCAAAACTTTTTTCTTGAGTTTTTGGAAAATTTACACTGATTTTAGAATTCTGAAGTTTACTTATATTATATACTTGGACATATATTGTAAGCAAACTAGAATTCTTTGAATATTTCCTTAAAATATAACCATAATAAGCTGTTCGTTCGTGATAAACCTTGAATAACATACATAATACATAATATAATATAGGGTGATTTTTTTTATCACGAGTCACTCAATATCTCATAGGGCTAAATAAGAAATTACATTTTTTTTTTCATATTGTTTTTATACAATGTAATCTCAATTTTCCACAATTTTCCACAATTTTCATTTGTTTTTACCCCTTCCTAACTTAGTTTTATTAATATCAACTTTTGAAACTTAAATGGTAACGCATATATTTCTTAAATTAAGAATAATGCATTATAAATTATGACTGGTCGACAACCAGTTTGGGATAACTATTTTTAATGTTATAAGAATTTTAAAGTTAGGATTGGAGGGAAAGTGCGGTGGGGAAATGCGCGCAGATAAAACTGATTTCGTAGTCATCATAGTGTTGGTAGCAATTGTAATTTATAGAAAAATGTAATTTAAACTTCCAATCCACTTATCAAAAAGAATATTATAAATCAAATCTAAGAGTAACCATAGTAATATTATATTCTTCACTATATGTCCCTATAGTCTATATTATTCATTTTGTGCGATATTCTTGTGAAAGATTCAGCAATATTATTGTCTTTATTTCAATTATTACTTTATAGACGTCGAAATATCTCTACAGAAATGGCTCAAACCGGAAGTGTTGCCAGTAAATTACAAACCTTCCCAGAAGAAAACATTGGTAAGTGCACATATTGAACGTTTATTTTTTAAAGGGCGTGTACCAGTTACTAAAAGTTTTTAAAAAAAATGTATGTAATAGATATGTTTGCTGCTACTAGCGTGTTACAACAACAAGCGGCAGAAATAAGAAATTTAAAATTAAATTGGGCGTCTTATTTGAAGTATAATGTCTTAAAAATAATTATTTTCGCCATTGTATCGGCCATAATAAAATAATATTTGTTTTTAATAGGTCACAAATTATATCGCAAGAAGTGTTCAATTTTATTAGTACCTACGACGCTAGTAGAAATAGAGGCCAAATTTTAAATAATAACCGTGCACAAGCAGCTGAAGCGTTCTTTGGTTTGTTAGAACATATATCTAAAGAATCGACTATACAATATGTGCTCGTTTTGATTGATGATTTACTTACAGTAATTCTATTATAAATGCCATAAGTCATTACGCTTATCTCTTATTACAATTTGCCTAAGTATTAGTTGAAGGGGCACTTTATTGAATGTAAACTTCATATTTTAAAGTACGTCAATGATACTTATTTTCACTTAAAACATATAGACATAATCTTATTTAATATTTTATTTCAATATATGCGCTAGTAATTTTAACTTCATAGTTATATAGTTAAAATAAATAAAATGTTGCAAACAAGTAGTTTAATGGTAGATAATTAAAACCGCTCTGAGCATAAGCAACGGCAATACCATTTGTTATAGAAATACTATATTTTATCATGTTTTTAGGAAGACAATTCAGGAGCAGAAATATTTTACGAATATGCTCTGCGGAGAAATGAACCGGTGTGTAAGAACTTTTTGAACTTGTTGAATGCTGCTGATGGTTTTATTAACAATATGTCAGCACGTATATTAGCTAAAGTTGCTTGCTACTCGACGGATTACATTAGTAAAACTGATCTCCAGTTTTATTTGAACTGGATTAAGGAGCAGCTGTTGTCGACTGTAAGCATATTGTAAAATTTGTTTTTGTTTTTTCATAAAAATTATTTCAAAATAAAATACTTTAACTATCCGTGGGGTGTTTTAGAATAATGAGTACATGCAATCGGTTGCGCGTTGTTTACAAATGTTGTTACGCCGTGATGAATACAGAACTGAGTTTATTTCAGTTGATGGCATGCCGGCTGTGATAAGTGTATTGTCTGGACGGGTTAACTTCCAGATACAATATCAATTGATCTTCTGTGTTTGGGTCATGACGTTCAATCCTCGTTTGGCTGGACAAATAAACGAGTAAAATAACTACTAAAAGGGAAATTTTCATAGATATATGTTGGGGCACAGGGAAAAAACGGTAGTTGTCATATTATGAACATTTTTTTTTTCAAATAGTTTTTTTCAATTTATGCCAATAACTTTTTTCAATTTATGTCAATAGATTGTTTAAATAAATACATTTATTATTAGAGTAGCATTTAATGTAATTTTTTTTGTTCTTATGTAAGAGGTAGAGGATTTCACAAACTTTGTTTTTGCTATACTCTAAAATTTTCATAATGGGACAACTACCGTTTTTCCCCTGTGCCCTTCATATATAATTCATATAATTTTACATTAACTAATAATAAATGTCAATCCAAAACACATTAAAATAAGCATTTTTCAACGAGTTTAAATTTTGTTTATGTAACAAAAAGTCAAAACTTTTTTAAACAAACAAAAATCTTTAAAAATTAAGTTATCTGTCAAAAATTACTATTGTAAAAATTTAACATATGTGCATATCTTATCCCATACTAGATGAATTAAACAAAAATGTTACTTATGGTTTTCATAATGTAAATAATTTTCAGATTTAATGTTATTCCGATATTGGCAGACATTTTAGGAGATTCTGCCAAAGAGAAGGTCACCAGAATTATTCTTGCGGTTTTCAGAGTAATATTTAACATATGAACCACATAGTCTCTTTTATAACGATCATTGTTGTTTAGAACCTACTAGAAAAGCCGGAGGACAGCTCTACTTCCAAAGAACATTGTAGCGTTATGGTCCAATGTGAAGTATTAAAACAACTGAGTATTCTTGAACAGAGAAATTTTAATGACGAGGACATAGTTGAGGACATTCAGTTCTTGAACGAGCGACTCCAAGCCTCGGTAAAAGATTTGAGGTAAAATCAAACTAAAAAATAATTTTACTACAGCTGTTGTAGGTAGTGATATCATAATCTCTATATTTTTTTTTTTAAATTAACTAGCTCATTTGATGAATATGCCACTGAAGTAAAATCTGGCCGTTTAAAATGGAGTCCCGTTCATAGATCTACACAGTTCTGGCGTGAAAATGCATCGCGTCTCAATGAACGGAATTATGAACTGTTGCGCAATTTAGTAAATTTGTTAGAAACGAGCCGAGATCCATTGGTTTTAAGTGTAGCTAGCTTTGACATTGGCGAGTATGTCCGTCATTATCCTCGTGGAAAACAGTAAGAATTATAAAAACAATCGTCTCGATATTCTGATTTGTATTTTAATTTTAATAAAGTGTAGTTGAACAACTCGGAGGAAAACAACTCGTGATGCAGCTGTTGTCTCATGAGGATGCCGATGTGCGTTTCGAAGCTTTATTGGCTGTTCAAAAGCTTATGGTTCATAATTGGTATGTTATTAGATTATTAATTTGTTATACACAACATGTGTTTAATCACAAGCTGTCATAGAAAAAAAAAACACAAATATTTCATTACTATTATTTCTAGGGAATACCTTGGACGTCAGTTAGAAAAAGAACAAAGTACCGGAAAGACTTAAAAATCTAACATGTTCTTTAATGCCGTGTGTTCATATAAACTTGACTTGAAGTCTCAGTTCGTCCCTGTATTATTTGTTAGTAGTTATGTAGTTATACAAATACAAAATACATTAACCATACATAGTTGAATTAAAATAGACAATTGGCCAAATATTTAAATATCAAATACAAAATAGCCTAAGTAGGTATCTTAAAATGTTTTTCACTATTCTTTTTTAAACTAAATTATGAGTTTGGCACAGTTTACTCATAATTCAAAAGTATTACAGATTTTAGAAATTTAGGTCTAGTGTAAATTGTATTGTATAAAATGCTCTATATTAGTATTAGGCCAAATTAATTTGATCTTTATTAATATATAAAAGCTACATTAGTATTGAACATGGCCGCTAATATTTTTAACTCAATCGCTTCAATCTTCGTATTTCTTTTAAATCTGTAAATTACTTAATCCTTCACGGCACTAACTCCGAAAATGTCGAAAAAATCATCATTTTAAAATACGGCCTAACTGAGGTGTACAAAAATACGTTTCTAAAAACAATTAATTTCAATGTAATGTGTTTGAGAATCATTTAGCCTTATCAAATATGTACTCAGGGTGCTTGATTTAATGCAAGACACTCATCATTTTACTACAGTTGTAGATTTAGTGCTTATGGGTAACATATCCTAATCTTAAAGATCGAACAATTTTGGGAAAATTTTTTTAAATATTGTCTACAACTATAAAAGAAAACCGTGTTTTATAAAAAGTATTCTTTCCATTCTCCGACGATACTAACACGGATTGGTTTACTTTGGTACACTTTAAACGGAGTGCCATTTTCGGTATACCTACAATATATACAGTGAGACGCAGACACTTGAACAGAAGTAATTGTCAATTAAAATAAAATTAAGGAAATTGCATTAATTGTTAATTCAAGAGGTACATATGAATAGCTATTCCCGCAAGTACGGGATTGACTGGTCGTAAATATTTAATAAGTAAAATTTGGTTTATGATTTTAAACTGTACAAGTAAATATACGTTTCAGGAGTAGCAAATGTGTACATATTTTGTTTTGTTTTGAGTGATTCAAGCTTGTATTTTCGTGTACATGATTAAGGATTGCTACAAAAGTTAATAAAAATATCAACTTACAAAGTATTGGAGATATAACATCTGTAAGCATGTTTTAAGTATTTGTTTATAATAGAATTTTTTAAATTTTTTATAAATTATGATTATAGTTACAAATGTTCTTATATAGAAACAAAATTCCAATTGTACAAATATGAAACGTGTGCTCTGAATTTACATGAGCGTTTTATTGCAAATAACATTGTCTTGCACCAGTCTTTAATAAAACTGTTTCTACGTAGTCTAAATTACAATTATTGCTAAGTAATGTATATTGTACGTGATTATTTTTGCATTAGTCATAAGTCTAATTATAATTTAAAAAATAAACTTCCTTGGCAAACGATGCCTTTATGTTATCTGCTCATTGTTAAAGTGGTTTGCTTAAATTTACTTGAATCAACAATATTGTTAAAAAATGTTCAGAACCCCAGTTAGTGTTTGATGAAAATAATGATATTTTATGTAAATTTTAAAGAAAAAAAACACTTATTCACATATGACGGCTCGTCTATGATAGCCGTTCAAACCAGCTCTAAAGTGTTGTATTATTATTATTATTGCTTTTAATCAAGTTGTAGGTAATGATCAAAAAGGTTTAGAAAAACCCGATTTAAGTTTTTACAGTTTTTCAAACAGTATGTTTGTTTATGCAATCAATGAATTGCATATGGTGTTATGGAGGTGTTTATGTATACACCTTTGTTTGAATTTTTCGAGATAATTCAATTATAACAAAGTTATTTTATACTATATGTGGTGAGAACTGAATAGCGGTAAAATGCGTTAATTTTTTTGCAACGAAATGAATTTCCTTTGTAAACTATGCATATATGTCACCTGATCTTAAGCGATTACTTTTAGCTTTGTTGTGGAGCTGAGAATGTATTGTTTTTTTACAATGATGTGTTTTTATTTTTGTGTCTGAACTCACGATATCTCGTAAACCGCTGAACCGATTTCTTCGTGTAGCAACTATTGATCAGAAGTCATACCTGGAAGGTACTTTATTAGGCTAAAATTATAAAAAGTCATCCCTTCCCCACCAAAATCGAGAAAAACACCCAAAGAATTCACAATTTATTCAACTTAAAATCACGATGCTCTATAACTTTTTTAAAAATAGTCCAAAAAAATTCCAAATTTATATGAATTGTTCTTCAAACCTAGTACTATCCATAAACATTAACAAACCAAAAAAACATTATAAACCATTCCCCCTAGAAGGGGTATAATTTTTTTCTTTATTTCACTTTTTCAAGCAAAGTTTTAGAGATTTAGATCTGAAAATTATACCGAAGTTAGATCTAAAATAGAACTATAACATATACAATTTTCTCAAAAATCTGTAGTCAAATTTTAGACTGTTAATTTTGCTTTAATATTAAATTTTAAGTACATTATTGCTAGTCCCACGATATCTTCTAACCCCTATAACTGGTTTGAATATACTATCCATAGATTCGCATGGAAGCGTTTATTTAAAAGTGATTTTATCACTATCAGTTATAATAAAATCTGTGGACCTGTGACCTCTCCGTCCCCACTATGCTCCGTCCCCACTGTACTGGCTTTTTTTGTTTAAATTTACTCAAGAATCAATAATATTAATGAAAAATGTATTGTTTATCAAGCTTTAAGTGGTTTACATATACTTAGTAATTAGTATCATTATTTTCGTTAATGTTTGTATATCGTTTCCTTGAATAAACAATCCGATTGCAAACTCTTTTGCAATATCTTAAAAGTTTCTTTCTGGAAGTTATCTAATTAAGTTGCATTTTTTCCAATGCATGATTATCCAAGTTGTATAATCAAGTTGTCCATGGAACGGGAATCATTCGTCAAGTAATTTAAATCCAATTTGCTTATAATTACGAATGTCGAGTAAGAGTGCTCACAGGGAGGGGCAGGGGATGGCAACTCCCCCTTCTCTATAAGTTAAAAAAAGTATATCCGATATTACAATTTTGTATAATTTATTACCAAATCATAGGAGGTCCTCACTGAATTTTCACGTGCGGACTTGCTTTTCAACAGCACTGTATTCTATTTAAGTCCATTGGTGATCTAGTAAATATTAGATCACGATAGGAAGTTTCAATGTTAATCAACAACTCGGATAGATCATATTCTTTAGTTTCGTCAACAAAATATAAAAAGAAAAAAAAATATCCACGTTGATCACATCATTGACCTGGTTTTGGGGAAATATGCCATAGTCACTATCATATTTTTAGCCCAGTTGTGAAAGGAATTCGATCTAGTAAACTCTACCAAGTCGTCGGGCTTGTTGATTAAAAAGAATTTACTCAAATGGACTTGTATAATCGCGTGTACATCTCATCTTGATATTTTTTCAAACATTTGTTAAATGCGTAAACGTACTACTTGTGTAAGCAAAAAAATTGTTTGGTAAAAGCATATTATGTTGCCTTAAACTCAGTTTGTAGTGTACGAATTTTAAAATCTTATTTATACTAATACAATATCATATTCACTCAAGTCTCTAATATTACGTACACTATGCATTTATTATTCCTAATTTTATTTTATACACTACTACTACTAATTAATGGTCCACGATTTTTGTAACCAAATATTTTTATTTTTGGAAATATTGGAGGTATTTGGACTTATGTTCCCATAATTATTTAGTTTACATAGCTGCCTATAAATCGACTGCCCCAACGAAAAGGGTCGTATCTCGTTTTTTGCAACTTTTCAGGATGAACCAGACAAACATTCAAATTTAAATTCTTATTCTGTTTTTAACATATCAGTTTGAAAACAGAATAAGAATTTAAATTTGAATCTTTGTTTGGTTCATCCTGAAAAGTTGCAAAATACGAGATACGACCTTTTTCGTTGGGGCGGTCGAAATGTATTATGGTTAGGATAGTTTTCAAGGAAATCCTAAATCTTATTGCCCCGAACAAGAACTACTTTGAATCTGATTTTCAGATCTCCAGTCCTAAAACTTCAAAATTAAGAGAAAGTTTCATCCCTTAAAGGGGGAAAAGGGTTTATGATAATGTTTGTAGTTTTTCAACGTTTTTATATGTAATTTGGAACTAATAAGATTGTTTTCTAAAATATATTTACAATCTGTAATATTAGGTAGAATGAGTAAATTTGAAGAAAATTATACAATGACAGGACGACATGATAGAAGGGGTTGTCCAGTAACACTACTTCAAGCTAATAAGTTATAGTAATTTTAAGTTGAAAAATGTTTTTGTGTTTAATGTCATCAATCCATTTGTTTTTCATATTAGCTTATTGCTTAGTTTAGAAGTAAAATATTCAGTTATATTTTGTTCGTTTTATTTTTTTATGATACATAGCCATAGTCTACATATGCCACAGCTGTTTGTGTTGAAAACAAATGTTTTTTAAAACATATATTGTTATGATGTTTGTGTAGGTACCTATACAAATGTTTGACCTATTTTCTTGCGTGGCCGTAGAACTCTGATGTTCCAATAATTATAGAGAATAACTATTTTGTACATTAAGGTATAATATTATTTTGTTAAATTGTCATAATGTAAACATTTATAATTATTACATAATATTACATTTAATTTGATTGTGTGGAAAATGTAATAATATGTAATACCTTTTTTAGAAAAATAACATTGAGCCAAGCCACCCTATACCTAAAACTTTTAATTAATTCTTTAGTATTGGTATCTGAACTGTCTTAAATAGATTTTAGTAGTTTTTGAATATTTTACAAGATTTACGTAAGTGAAAAAACATTTTTTAAAATTTGAATAATGGTTTTTGGTACAAAATTTTTATTCGCTATAATATTCGTTACAATATGGTACTATCATGCAAGCAAAGTGAAACGATCAGAAACACAAATAATGAAACAACATATGGCCAAATAAACAACTCGTTTTTCTTAAAAAAAAAAAAAAAACAATAAAACTTATATTTGTAAAGTACAACAGTTAACGCAAAAACATAAAAGCCTGTGATGCCAACAGTTGTTTGTCCTTTGTCTACATTATCAAACGATACAAAACGTTTCGGTGGTTTTTGTACAATACAGACATTTTAACTAGAATTAAAATATTAGTTGAATACATGTAAAATCTGAATACAAATTTTAGGGTCGCTAATTATGTATAGATAGCTGATTAGAATTACTTTAAAAACACTTTGATGCGCATCTATGAATATATAAAAAATCACTGTCAATAATGTGCTTGTAATTGTATTTCTAGTATTGGATTGGATACGATTCGGGTTGTTCGTCTGTCTATAATAATTTGTTTACTTTTATTACCCATACAATACATTATATATATTGTGAATTACAGCATAATGAAAATATTTTAAAATACCATGTTGACTAGTTTTCTCAAAAATAAAGTTTGACTACAGATTTTTAAGAAATTTATATGTTTTATAAGCCCATTTTAGATCTATCTATAGTTTAATTTTCAGACCTTAAACCCTAAACCCTCTCCTAAAAAAACGAAATCATAAAACTTTTCCACCCCTTCTAGAGGAAAGAGTTTATGATGTTTTTTATTATTATAATTATTATAACGTTTCTGTGAACTCACAATCTTGTTTGTCGTTCCGGATGGAATCTTGCAACTCAAATTTCGAGCACTTCCCGATTAGCTTTCCTGCTGAAACTTTCAGGGTAGCTCACAATTCGATGACAATGCATTATTAATTTACAAGAGGGGGAAAATTCCACCCCTAAGGGGGTTAAAATGGGGTCGATTTCTTGTCCGTCGTTCCGGGTGGAATCTTGCAATTCAAATAGACTTATTTCTCACCCACCAACAAAAAATTATGCGTGGTGCGCCTGGGCGTGAACCGTGCTCAGATATGATCGGTACCAGGTTCAAACCCATTCCCATCATTACATTTTTTGCATTTTCTTACAACTTTTATGATAATTTATAATAAAGTAATTACAACTTCCGATATCTAACTTGTAACCTCCCATTTCCAGCTATTACCTTTGCAGGCCTTATTAGTAAAATAAAAAAAAAATTTATATTATTATAAACATTTTAACTCACATTTTGGTCTACTACAAAAGCTCCACGTCAAGAGTGGTAGTGAACATAATTATTTAGTTTTTGACAATTTATTGAAAATAATAATTAATTGTCGGTAAAAAAAAAATAAGAGTAATTGAAGAATGCGTGATGTATGTATTTTTTAGGTATTCAGTAATTTGTTAATAATTAGAAAATGTAAGCTCTCAAACAAGTCAAAGGCCATCCTTAAATTACAGGCACTTTTATAATATCATATAACGAATAATTATTATAATTATTTTAATTTCGTTATATGATAAAAGTCGTCCTCTCTCTCTTTTCTCTCTTACGTTTAACGTCCGTTATTTCCACCGATCAGGGCTTAGACGGTTTAGATTTGGAATTTTCGGGCTTATAGCTGCCTACCTAACGCTACCAAACAAGTGCACCCCAGAGAGAGGTGCAGGTGGCCATTTCTTCCATGTTTATGGGTAACATAACCTAAGACTTCACGATCGAAGTATGTAGATATAACATTTTTACTCGGTTGTTAAGACTACAAATGACAATTGGCAAACACATAGCTGAAAATTTAAGAGCCCCTGTTAGAATGTTAGAATGTTGGCTGCTTTTAATAATTTACCCATTAAATCGCCACTTGGATAACAAAAAAAAGCAAAGCCTCTTTTTGTGCTGATTTTATGACCTAGTCGCTAACAAATTGACAATACCTAGTTTGAAAAGATAATTTTGTTAAGATGTGTATTTTAGTGATGTGTTCTATTTTTTTTAATGTGGTTTACAACTATAAAACAACGTATTGCATTAAAATATTATTTAAATTCTTGACGATACTAACACGGGTTGTGTAAATAAATACTATAATGTGTAGAACTATTATTGTTTTTCATTGTTCAACACATACGTTGTATAAAACACACAAGCACTACATAAATGATTCCAAGATATTTTATAATCGCCGTGTTCTAAAATCGTTTTTAATCCAAAGCTTACATACCATAATTCTGTTTTTAATATTTTTTTACACAAAATTACCTATAAAATGTATCATTTTACATATTTACTAATACTAATCGTTTTGTGTTTGGCCGTACCGATTTGTCTATCTGCACTATCCGAGGATATCGATTTAATCTCTGAACACTCTTACACTGAGGCGGAGGAAGTTACTAGCTACCATCTACCAGCAACTATATCATACTTTCTTCAGGATGGTAAAGCTTTAAAATGCAAATGTTTGCTTCACGGACTGACCCATATGCGATTGGTCTTGTTGACGTTTCCAATCCCATCGGTTCGGCCGAATATACTTTTGGGCATAGTTACATGGATGAACGGCAGGGAAACTATAAATATGTTGCACAATTTACCAGGTGTAAAAATTGGTTCATTGTGGCCGTTACACTTGTACACAGGTTTGTTGAGATATTACTATATAAAAAAATTAATTAAGGAGGACCCGCATCTCATAGTATACGGCCTAGGGAACAGAATTTCAGCAATACATAATTATGTTACTGAAAAACTACAGGCCGACTGGGTCGCTACCGGTTGTCCCTACTATGAATTGAACGATTGGTACCACCTATGGCTTGAACAAAATCCTAATCCCGACTTCTCTAAAATAAAAGGCATGGTTAGAAAGAATAACCATGAGATACGAAGTTTTTTTAAGGAAATAAAGAAATCAAACAACCAGAACCAGATGACCGAGACATTTAACGATTCGTTGAAAATGAAAAATCTTTTCATGAACGAATTTAGCAAAAATCACGAGATCAGCGATAAATTGATGACTTCGTACGACATAGAAGTAGATTTGACTGTCGTCAACCACGTATTTAAAAGGATCTGGCAACGTGCGGCCAGAGTTAATTGGAACAAGACTAACCTTGAAAACATAAAATTGTACTACACAACGCATTTTGATTTTTTAAAAATCATATTTTTCCGTCTGACGTGGAAACACTTGATGTATATCCAAGTACTAGAAGACGTTTCGCCAAAGTATTTGAAATATGCCAAACAATGGCATGAGTTGCTAGAACAATTCGGATTTATGTTACACATCAAAAACGATACGGCTATCAAGCTATTGTTACAAGCGTTCGACATGCTCGCCAATCGATGTGCAAGTGTACAAAGTGTAATAAATGGTTTGATATTAATACTAAACGGTTGCGCGAAATCGGTAAAGTGCAATGCGACTAAAGAGATAGTCTTGAGTAAGGCATCAAAAGAAAGTTTTTTGCGAGACGTATTACTTAGCAAGGATGAACTGGTAGGCATCAGTTCTACGACTTCCGCGAAAGCTTTCCTAAGTCATCTGAAATTGATTTTTAGAGGAGTCGATTTTAGCGTCATACAGTCCCTTATAGACTACATTGATGAACTCAACCACAGATTAAGTACAATTTAGTAACAACTTGGTATTGAAGATACGTGCTAATCGTCTAGAAGTATACGTTTTTCTTAACACAATAATTTACTGTCACTGTTGAATTTCAAATAAACATTTTTTAATAAGTTTATTTTTGTGTCTGATAGTCTTGCAAGTTCTGGTGTTCCTTAAGGTTGTCTTTCCTTTATTTAATTTATAATAAGTGTTATGGTCATTGCATCCTGTTTAAACAGTAGCTCTATGATGATGACCTACATCGATGCAACTACATCTTCGCTGGTGGATTGTAACGAGTGGATTTAATTTTAAACTACAACTAAATTATAAACTTATGGACGCGAAAATATAATATACAATTCAAAGAAAGATTACCCTTTAACAAAATGACATAACTCAGACCTGTCCCTCTCTAACTCAAACACTATTAGCCGGAAGGCGACCGTGTAGGTCACAGGCGTCTCGTCCACCTAAGCTACATACTTGTTGCCAAAGAAACGGATCTGCTTAAAAAGCGAGTGTCTGGTTCTGCTTTACAATAAATTAAAAACAATGGTTTAAATTTAATTTAAATGTCTAGAGGGTAGTCGGTTATAAAGCAAATAGTCCGGTGCTACTTACCTTACTATTAGATAAAAAAAGTTATAATAAAACATTTTTTTTTAGAGATTTAAGCTGTTAATTATACAGGGTGTATCAAAAAGAATGGTGAAGTTTCAAACGGCTGTAGGTTGTGAAATATTGGACCTACAGCGCTCTGGTAGAATTTAAATGAAAGAAGAAGTTGTCAGGTTTCTAATGACTGTCACTAGATGTCTCTGACACTAGATGTTTCACAGTCGTAACTGAATTACGCTTCGCGAACTCGATCATTTCTCTTGCGAGGACGCCATCTTAAAAAACTGAACAATGAAGGCTGACGACACAAACAGGAACGTGGAGAGTCGTCGAGTGGCAGTCATTCGAAACTCGATAACTCTTTCTTTTATTCAAACCCTACCAGAGCGCTGTAGGTCCAATACTTCACAACCTACAGCCGTTTGAAACCCCACCATTCTTAACCTAACCATTCTTTTTGGTACATCCTGTATAACAGTTGGTATAAATCTAATTTACCGGACACATTTTTTTTTGCTATTAAATAACGTTTTTACGCTAAATTTGTGGACTCTTGTAGTTACAACTACTTGAACTTACAGTATTATCGTTGTGCCAAGCACCTGTTGATGCCACTCGATGCAGCAGCGTGGCACAACGAATCGCAGTTCGTGTTTTTTTTTCAACATATAAAACATTGTAAGTCGTATTTTTAATTTTCAGAGTATAATACGCCACGTAAAAAGCCGGTTTTTAGACAGCCGGCGAGGTCGCTTCTTATTTTGAACATGGTATGGGTCTTTTGGAATTTAGAAGCTGATAGGTCAAGTTGAATTATAAAAAAAAAAGCTAAATCACACACTAAATCGAACCCGTACCTCTCGGTTGATGGCTCATGTTATTGACCGTTACGCCATCCAGACACATTTACTGCTGTTGGTAATTTTTGAGTATTTAACATAAAACCATTAATATTGATAAACTTTAAATTCATCATGTAACTCAAAAACTAATGATTTCCGCAACTTTTTTTTTACGCCATCGTTACTTACACGTCGTCGTCTTATACCTAACCTAACCGTATTTAAGAGTAATAACATAACATTATACGTCACCGTATTTATTCGACAGTGAAAACATAGTTGACTTAGTAAAAGCGAAGTTCATGGAAAGTAGCGAAATTCGGTCATGGAAAAGAGTACATCACGTTTTAGTAAAGATAATATGTATATATTATATACATACAAACTTTACCTTTATTCCACGTTCAACAAAAATAGTTTGTCTTCGACAATTAACGTTTTCATACTGAATAAAAATTTTCACTTTTCAGTTACCGCATATTTCGTGCAAGCGTCGGAGTATAGAATGTAGGCAATGTTTCGTTTTGTAGTACTTCTATACAATCATTTTTAAGATGACGTTATACCCCCTATTTATAAAGGAGTTAGGTATAGGCAATTTTTTGTAAAATCGTAATTTAAAGGCTAAATTGTGATGTTTAATTATTAGTTAAGTAATCTTGATTTTTTTTTGGTAGTTTATTTATTTTTCGAAATGTCACAGCATCCTTGAAAGCGATTTGAAAAAAAAATTTACATCTAAACTGGCTACGCATATTCTCTCTTATCAACTAAATAACAATCGTAGACAATTTTTTTCGCCTGATCATACGTGATATCAAGGTCCTCGTTCTGAGTGGCTATTTTCATCAGGAACTGGTCCGTCGTGGTGTTGTGCTCAACTCTTCTATGGCCCTAGGCCATCTAGCAGGTTGCTCTTTCAGGGCTGAGCTGCCAGAATTAACGATTTGCCTGAGCGCAATGTTTGTGTCGGAATCATCACTCCTAATGATAATTGCTCCGCTTTTCGAGATCACCATTTCGAGCATAAGTTTGGTTGCTTTGTTCACAACCTCAGACCACAGCGTATCCTTCATCTTCTCTTTGTCTTTTGGATCGCATTCGAGGATATAGGAGGGCTGAGGGGATGCCTCCCTATTTATATCTAGCTTTCTCTTTCTAGACTTGGAACGAGCCTGACTCTTTTTCCTCGCCTTACTCTTATTTATCTTTCCGCTCTTGGACCTATTCATACTCTTTGACCTGTTGTTGTATGCGACTGGTCCTTACAGAACCCACCGTCATTTCCTCTTGCTCATGATTTTCCGTTGTGGCCTCAGCCTCATATTTCTCACGGAGTTGCTCTTTAAGATGTTCGGTCTCAGCCGCATGGTTGTTTTCGTCAAATTGACGCTTGAGGGTTTCGATCTCGGACTGTTTCTTACATAGTGTGTTGGCGAATTCGTCAACAACGTTATTGACGACCGCTTCGTTGGCCGTGTTGTACAGGGCTACTTCTTTGTTTACTAATTGTGCTCTTGATGAAATGATGTCGGCGATTCTCCTATCTTGAGCTTTAGCGAGGGTCTCTATGCGTTCTAGTCTAGTCATAAATTTCTTTAGGGTATCTTTCTTAAAGTTATTACGGTTCTCATCCTCACACATAGTGGTCTTCAGCCAACCGACGGTATTCATCAGTATCTGGAGGTTGTCATTGGGTGGAGGTGAGGGCTTGGAAAATTTCTTAGCTGTAGTGGGTGTCTGCATTTTTGAGCTCGGCTCACTCGTTGTAGGCGATTTCGGATCAGTTATTCCCGGGTTTGAGCTCGTGGGTCTCTTTTTGTTTGCGTCAGTGGACATTTTGTCCCGTTGGACAAAATCGAACACAGATATAAATTTTTGGCCGAACTTTTATACTACTAGTGTGGACTTGGCACTGCACTTTTACAAAAGGGATAAATCCTAAGACCGTGCGTAGAACGAGCGAGACGCGGTAGCCTTACGCGAACGGGCGTACCGGAGAATTTGGCAGGTTTGGCAGGAGGGGTGAGGGCGAAAAATTGGGTTTCGACCCTTCGGTCCCTCCGGAGGGATTCCCGGTCCCTAGGTAGGATGCGCGACGGAAACGGTGGGCTAAACCAAAACGGTTGGCGTTTGAACGGGCGCGATTGGGCGGTTTCCCGCGAAGATGTACTTGGTCAAAAATTTTCAAAATTCGAGGGGGTGGGGGTAAATTTTTGATATGTAACGCACTGATCTAAGTTAACATTTTTGGGCTTAGTCCGGGGTCAGTAAGTTTGACCGTTAGAAAAAGCCAGCACATTTACCGAAAGTTTATAATTTTTTTAAAAATTGTCTAAGTCCGGGATATATAGAAATTCTAAAAAATTTGAAAAAATATGGATATTTAAAATATTTATAAGACAAATGTGGCTAATTGTGACTGTTACAAAACAATAAGTAATTTATAAAAAAAAATATTATTTAATATTTATGTTATGGTGTGGTTGTTTCCAGGAAAAACGATTTATAAATACGGATTTGATAATTTTAGCGTTGCTGCATTAGATGGCCGCATACATAGATGGTCCAAAGAGGTGATGTTATAGGACAATTTCTTACAATATTATATTTGCACTAGATAGCAAATGTTGTAACAGTATTACAATAACGGGTGGAAATGTCTTTAATTTAAATTCTTTATTAATTAACAACGAATTTACCATAAATCCTTACAAATTAACTAGCCACTAATGAGAAACACTGGGTTATAACGTTTTATACTTAATAAATGTTAGTATTTAACTATGTTTCAAATATATTTTAAAAACATTTTTAGGCAATGAAAAAGATATTTAATGAAATTATCCCCGAAGGAGTAAGCAGAAACTATGTTACCAATGACGACATGACTATATATTATAAAAGAAGGTATCCTGAACTTGAACTTGATATCGAACAAATTATGAGAGACCACGGGGAAAAGTCGAGTAAATATAATATTTTCTAACAATTGCATTTAATAATCGTACAATCGTCTTGGGTATACACATAGTTTAAGCTAAAATATTTTTAATTTTACAGTAAGGTATTCCTATGTAATCTGGTTAATTAGTAACACTTATTCTAACCTATTCCTTGCAATACAAGCAAATTGTCTTATTAACATTACTCATATTAAATAATTTATTATTAAATACATACTTCGATGTTTAGACAATAATGTAAAAAAAACTTTAAAGTATTAAATTTTTATAATTTATAAATCATATTTATTTTATGATGGTTGTTTTCAGATAACGAGTACGTATTTTACTTACATCACTTCAGGTATGCAACAAACAGGGGTGTCCTTCCTAAACCACTGTTGGAAGAAAAGGATTCTTTTGCGGTAATAAATGTTACGCATAAGTTATTTAAAATACAATGTTTAGGCGATGTTTACTGCATTTGAAGAAGCAAAAAAAAAAGGATCAATGCATTACACGGTCGACCACAGAGACTTGATAAATTGTTATGAACCTCAACTCGTACAAATTACGATTGACTACGGAAGAAATTACAGTAAATATGATTTTTAATAATTGCAATTATTAATAATCATAAAATTAGTCCTCCATCACTCCACCTCTCCCGCCATGTATACGTTTATAGCTCTAATGCGGAGCTAAGAGGCTATTGGTTTTACAATCATGTGAGCTTTTTTTGTGTCTATATACTGATACGGGTGGCGGGTGCCTTGCCGTGTCGTGTGTTGAATAATAAAACGGATGCTTGATATTACGGTTGTTCTTTATTATTCAGAGGTTTTAGGTAATACAATAGGTAACGGTGAGGGCGGGACTCGCATAAGTTCGCCTCTCACGCTGGGTTAAACGGGCACTATGTACCTCACAGTTATAGTACTATATTGTCCTACAGGGGATACAGAAGTGTGGGGGATGTATTGGGATGACTAGAAGGAAGGTAGGGCAGCTTGAATAAGCGCCTACGGACTCTAGTCACCGGGAGGAGAGCGCAACTTTAATAAGTGACTCTGTATTTTAGGAAGGACGGCCTGCGATGTGGAATCGTCGGTGGAGCCGTGTGAGCTGTCGGCACGTCTGCTGCGGGTGCCGCTTCTGTCGGTTCCGCTGCTGCTGGGGCCGCTGTGGTTACTGCTGGTGTCGCTTGCTACTGCTGGTAGGCGCTGGCGGTTGATTGTGTAGTTGTCGGCTTCCAATTTATCCAGTGTATAAGATACCCGGATGGTTGGAAGAAGACTGTGCTGATTGTGGGATTGCGGTCGGTATTTATGCTGTTTTCGTAAAAACCCCGCAATCCCATTGGCCGATGTTTTGTTAGTGGTTTTTCGGTAGTTGCGTTTACTATTCGGTACGGATCGTTGGTGCCCTTGAGAAAGGCCGTTTTAGATGTTGTGTTGCACCGTTACAATACACAGTAACTTTAACACACACTGAGCTAATTCCTTTGAGTAGCTCAACTAGATTAGAGCGACTCTCTAAATAACAAATTTTATCTAGTTGGTACTTTGGGGGAGAAAGGGTTTAGTAGAAAAAGTCTACTAAAACCCTCGTTACTCTTATTTATAAAGTCATAGTCGCATGCGGGCTGTGTTGTTGAGCTTATCGCATGAACACGATGGGTGGTTAAAATTTTCCGAAAATATGAAAGAACACATAAAATGTCGTAAGGATTACACCCGTCCTCAAAGCGTTAAAGCCGCAATCAATGCAGTTAATGAAGCTAAGGAATTACCTGGTACAAGTTATACACAACCAACAAAAAGGAAATTAAGGTCAGCTATATCATAGTTTCAATGTTTGTTTTGTGATGGAGTCATAGATGACGGGTTTTTAAAAAGAGAGAAAAAAATAAACATTGAAAATCGGAGGCAAATTCACGAAGTCCAAAGTTTAGAAATACGGACTTATATACGGTACAGTGAAAAAAAAAAGATGAAACGGACGAAAGATTACGGGTTGTAGAGACTGCAGCTAAAATTATAAGGGAACAAATTAGGTCCCAATTTTATAAGTTGGATACATATCCTTCATCTGACGATTTTTTGTGTGATTTACAAAATCAAATTTCTGAAGCATTAAACTTATTTCTCAAAATGCTCATTAAAGAAAAAACCAAAAAAATGAAAATTAATTACATAGAAAACGCAACGCTGCGGCTCATATTATTATATCTGCTGTTAGACCTAGGTCATTTTATTCTCCATTACTAATAGGAACCTCCATTTATTTACATAGAAAGTTTGTATGGAAAATTTTTTGAAAATTATGTAATTGTAACAATATAATCTAAAAAAATCTGCCTTTATTGTGTAATAATAATTAAAAAATAGTATGAATTTTATAAATTTAAGTAACAAATATTTATAAAAAAAATGTGTCAGACAATTACGGACGCCAAAAAACAGGTTACCAATACATTGGTATTTTTCAGCGAAAGTATACAGAGTACATTTCTGTCAATATAGAAAAACCATACTCGAAGGTCATCTTCCATTAAAATGTTATTCAAAAGAAGTTTTGTTGCCCCCGCTTGGCCCAAGGTTGGAAGGGCTATGAATAAATATGGTCAGCTGTCAAACTGTCCATATGTCAGCTGATTAGCTGTCAGCTGTGATATTTGTGCACGTATCGCCATCTACTCTAATAAATATTCACTAACGTTTTTAATTTTCCAAATTTCCGAGATTTATTTCTAATTTTTCTTTCTATTAAACCTTATTCAGTTTAATACGAACATTATAAAAATAATGAGCCGAATCGGGCTAGTCGTTCTCAAATGATGCGCTGACCAACGAACAGCATTTCATTTTCTTTATATAGATTATAGATAATATAGTTTATTCGCCATTATATTATAAAACAATAAAATAGTTGTAATAAGTCTTCTAATTGTTAATTATACACTGCATCCTATTTCATAAAAATACAAATACACCAAATTTTTGTTTTGCTATAATTTTTTATAAGACACATACTGGTGCTTGAGAGGACGCCATTCTGCTAAATTTATAACTGAAAAAAATGTAGTGATATTTTCTTCGCTCCTTGGAAAAATATTAAATCATGGATATGTACCACCATGATTTTTTTATGAGGTACAATTATATTTATGCTGAAAAATTTAAGTAAGAAGTTTTTGTATTTTGGCCACAAAAAAGTGTAATAATGTATGTAATCTTAAGCTTGACCGCTAGATCGCGCCACACACACAGATTTTGCGTCTTGAACGATGACGCGGACTGGCCGCTTACATATTTTCCAGCAGGTTGGTCGAAAAGCGAATTATATTTTCATGAGATTGATATAAGTAACGGTTTAGCGGCGGAGACTCTTCAATTCGGTAACAAAGAATCACTCTATTAATGTAAATTCTGCGATTATTCACCATACGCTATATTTCAAAACAGAACAAAATATAAATGTGTCTAGTCACAAAATAAGTGTCCAAGATATTATAAAACGAATTACAAGTATGAATAAGATAATTATTCTCATAGATAAGGAATATAGTAAGATACTATTTCATTAACTTCAACCAAAAGGTTAGGTTAAAAAATAAAATACAGTTTTGGCGACCAAGAGTCTGGACGGCTCGTAAAGCCGGAAAAAAAATTATAATCGTACACAAAGTTTAAGCTAAGATTATTGCGGTTGTACAGTTAAATTATTTCCATGTTATTTGGTTAATTAGTTCAACCGAATCTAACCTATTTCTTGCCATAAAATTAAATTGTCTTAATAACAATTTGTTTATATTAAATAGTTGTTCGTGCGCTGAAAAAAGTTTTAATTTTTATATCGCGATATGTTTGATACAAAACATACTTTGGTGTTTAGGCTATGGTGTGAAAAAATTCTTTTATATATTAATTTTTAAAAATGTATAAATCATGTTTATGTTATGATAGGGATTTTCTTAGTACGAGTACCTACGTATTTAATTTGCATCACTTCGGGATAGCAATAAACGTGGGCATACTTCCAGAACCGCTGTGTGATGAAAAGGCATCCTTGGTGGTAATAAAATATTAAGTTCCTGTCAAAACGAATAAACATAAAATGTATTATGCAAAAGATCCTAAAAATAATATGTTTCTAATTCTTCTAACCGATCGGTTTCCCTAGGTAGTCGACAAAGTCACTTAAATATAGTTAAACTAACGGTTGTAATAACAACCTTCGGTAGCTCAGTTGGTAGAGCGGTGGACTGTAGTGGTCGTTGTAACACAGATATCCATAGGTCGCTGGTTCAAATCCGGCCCGAAGGAGAAGAAATTTTGCACTTTTTTTTAATGTTTTTTTTTGTTTAGTGTTTTACATGGTTTGATAATAATTATGGCGAACATAACATTTAAAATATATTTAACAAAAAATGTACAAATTTTTTTTTAAAAAATATATGCATTTTTTTTTTTTTATATAGTATCCCCACTTCAAGTCGTTACATAGGCACATGTATAATATGCCTTGTTACCGAGTAAATGTCAATTTAAGTATATCCGCATTTTTATTTTCTGATTTTTAAAATGTTTTTGTTTGGAATCCGAAATATTTTACATTTTTTTTTTATTTTCGGTTAATTGGATACTTTTATTTTAGCTACTTTAACTTGACATGTTTATATTTATAATTGAAATACCTAGCATTTTATGAAAAATTAACGATTTATTATCAGACACGTTTGGTCTTTCTGTGAGTTTCCCAAACCATTTTCTGGTTTGTATTAGAATATTCTATTTGTATCATTCTCTTTCAAGATCCAAAAGTACCCCTTAATGCCATGCTAAGAAGGTTTCTTATTATAGTTTTTGTTTTGATTTAACTATCTAGCTTAAAAGGGGATGTGTCTTACTATACTTCTATAAAACCATTTAACAAATAACTATTATAATAATTCTAATTCCATTACATGATAGGTATTAGGCGTCTTCTCTTATATTTCTGAGTATACATACTACATTGACCAATAAAGACTATAAAAAAACATTTTATTTATAATTTTATGTGGGCCAAAAAACCGTTCTAGTTTTAGGTAAGAAATAATTAATGAATATGTAGTTTATACATAGGTATGAACAGTAACTATTGTTATGGTCTTGCACATTTTCAGGTCATTACATATGGATATCAACATGTGTCTTGAACAAATAACGTGTGCGTGTCGGGTGGACTTGGTACCGATTTTTGTCGTTTATTTGCACACAATAGAAATCTCATACATATTTCAGCTACAAATTTAATAACCTAATGTGATTTACGGTCATACAATCGCCAGGCAAAAG
This sequence comes from Adelges cooleyi, assembly GCF_023614345.1. Taxonomy (NCBI): domain Eukaryota; kingdom Metazoa; phylum Arthropoda; class Insecta; order Hemiptera; family Adelgidae; genus Adelges; species Adelges cooleyi. The sequence continues at coordinate 9,233 of NW_026095873.1, read as the reverse complement.
TCATTAAAATCCAAATTGTAATTTAATATAAGAAACGTCCATCCCTGCCGTCCCGAATTTTAAACTTGAATAACTTAAAAGAAATTATTCAAAACTGGTTGCCGACCATCCATCATTTTCAGAAAATTGTAATTTATGTAAAAAGTTGTAAAAACTTGAAGATTATAGGTTTAGTGCTTATGAGTAACATAACCTAAGACTTCATGATCGAAGTAGGTAAATATAACATTTTTACTCGGCTTTAAAGACTACAAATGACGACTATGCAAACACATAGTTAAAAATTTAAGAGCTCCTGTTAGACTTGACTGCTTTAAATAATTTACCCACTAAAAGGACCACTTGGACAACAAAAAGAAAGCAAAGCGTTTATTTCCTAGTCGCCAACAAATTGGCAGTACCGAGTTTGATAATAAGAATATTGAACTACTATTAAGATGTGTATTTTAATACTTAAATATCGTATACAACTATAAAACACCGCATAGCATAAATTCTTCAAAGACTCTAAAACCTGTTGTTTAAATGAACACTGAAAGGTGTAAAACTATTATTGTTTATTATTGTTCCTCCACACATTCGTTATATTTTAAACAACAGAACTACATAGATAATTCTATGTTATTTTATAATCGCCGTGTTCTCAAATCGTGAATAATCCAAAGCTTACATACCATATTTCTTGTTTTTTTTTTTTTGACAAAATTTGCTATAAAATGACCCGTTTTAAATTACTAATATTAATCGTTTTGAGTTTGGTGGTACCGATATGTCGATCTGCACTATCCGAGGAAAACAACTTAATCTCTGAAAACTCTTCCACTGAGAAGGAGGATGTTACCAGTCATAATGGTTTGAAATGCAAATGTTTGCTTTATGGACTGATCCATATGCGATTGGTCCTGTTGGCTTTTCCAATCCCATTGATTCGGTCGTGTTTTTTGGGCATAGTTGTTTGGATAAACGGTAGGGAAATTATAAATATGTTGCACAATTTACCAGATGTAAAAATTGGCTCATTGTGGCCGTTACACTTGTACACCGGACTGTTGTGGAATGACTATATTATGAAATATGATAATGATGGCCCGTATGTCAGAACATGCAACCTTGGGGAAAGAATTTTCGCAATACATAGTTATGTTACTGAAAAACTACAGGCCGACTGGGTCGCTAACGATTGTCTCCACTATGAATTGAACGATTGGTACCACCTGTGGCTTAAACGAAATCCTAATCCCGACTTCTCTAAAATAAAAGACATGGTAAGGAAGAATAACCTGGAATTTCGAAGTTTTTCGAACAAAATAAAGAAATCGATGGACCATGACCAGTACCAGACGACCGAGACGACCGAGACATTGGACGAATCATTGAAAATGAAAAATCTATTCATGAACGAATTTAGCGAAAATCACGAGGTCAGTGACGTATTGATGACTTCGTACGACATACAAGTAGATTTGACTGTCACCAACCAAGTATTAAAAAAGATCTGGCTACGTGCGGTCAAAGTTAATTGGCACAAGAATAACCTTAAAAACATAAAATTGTACTACGCAACGCATTTTGATTTTTTGAAAATCATATTTTTCCGTCTGACGTGGAAACACCTGTTGTACATCCAAGTACTAGAAGACGTTTCGCCAAAGTATTTGGAATACGCCAAACAATGGCACGAGTTGCTCGAACAATTTGGACATATGTTACGCATCGAAAACGATCCTCACATCAAGCTATTGTTAAAAGCTTTCGACATGCTCGCCAATCGAAGTACAAGTGTACGAGGTGTGATAAATGGTTTGACGTTATTACTAAGCAAATGCGCCAAGTTCGTAAAGTGCAATGCGACTGAAGAAATAGTGTTGAGTCAGGAAACAAAAGAAAGTTATTTGGGAAACGCATTACTTACCAAGGATGAACTGTTAGCTATCAGTTCTACGACTTCCGGGAAAGCTTTCCTAAGTCATCTGAAATTGATTTTTAGAGGAGTCGATTTTAGCGTAATACGGTCCCTTATAGACTACATTGATGAACTCAACCACTGATTAAGTACAATTTAGTAACAACTTGGTATTGAAGATACGTGCTAGTCGTCTAGAAGTATACGCTTTTCTTAACACAATAATTTACTGTCACTGTTGAATTTCAAATAAAAATTTTTTAATCCGTTTATTTTTGAGTCTGATATTCCTATAGTTCTGGTGTCCCTCAAGTCGAAATTTTCCTTCTTGTTTTCATAAGATGAACTTGTTTTCATGATAAGCAAAATATTATAGCGTGATCTATGTTAACCAATCACAGGTGTTTAAAGTAAATCTCTTGATAACTGACGTCAATCGTAGTATTGTAATTTGTTCAATTTTCGATCTAGAATATTCTTTGGTCTTATATAAAATGGAATCGGAAGATATCTAAGTTACTCACTCTTTCACATAATATTAATGTAAGCTAACTATAACTATATATATAACAACTCTTTAACTATTACTTTACTGTATAAGTCGTAGTGGAATATTACTTTATTATTACTATTATTAGTATTAATACTTAAATTATTCAACCTTTGGAGCCACTAGCCAAGCCATTTTCTTATTGTTTCCTGCTGTTCTGTGATTTTATGGAGTTTGCTGTTACAGTCGTTGCCAGATAACTTGGCACAGCTGCGGCGGAGCGCAGGGCCAGGAGTTCTCAGTATTTGATATTGTTTTTCCTTGTCTATTATGTCTTGTCGAAGCATAGTTGATAGTTTATTTTTATAAAATGTATAACAATAATAATAATAGTAATAACAACAACAATAATAAAAAAGCGTCGCGACCGAACTAGGGTTGTCGACGGCCGGTCGAAGAAAAAGACTAGTTTGGAATACACTTGCTGATAATCTCCGCTGCCGCCGTGCCAACTTATCTGGCAACGACTGTACCAACATTTATCTGGATATAATAATGTATGGATCTCAGTCCCTTATACGTTGTACAACAATGAATTTCTATTATTGTTGTTCAGTTTTTAAGAAATAAACATTCAATCGTCGTATACAAAATATTTGTAATTTCTATAAATAATAAAAACATGAATTATTGTTAGTTTATTTATTTTATTAATTTTTAAAAAAGCTACTTAATTATTGTGTTAAGAATGTCATGATTAGCAGGTACTTCTAAAACCAACGCCTTTTATTATTGTTTGTCTTTAGAATGTGTACGTATCAATTTAAATTAAAATAGATGTTGCCTCTATGTTATTCAACAGTTAGTGAGTGGATTTAATTTTAAATTACAACCTTCATTCTAGCTTATCGGCGTGAAAACATAATACACTATAAAAAGGGAGATTTTCCATTCACAAAGTGATATAACTCAAGTATGATCCTGGACAATTGTTTTTTAAATACTGCCCTTATTATTTAATTGCTTAAAAAATAGGGGAATGGGAATTATTTTACTCAGCCCTGGCAGACTAAATCCCGGGCAACGCCGAGTCCAGACAGCTTGTTAACAATAAATTTAAATATTTAGAGAAGTGGGAAAATATGGGCTAGGCCGTAGAAACACAAGAGGAGACCGATTAGAGGAATTTAGCAGTGAAAACAGTTTCGTGATTACGAATACACTATTCAAATAACACAAGAGAAAAAGATTCACATGGAAATGCCCGGCGTTACAGGAAGATACCAGATTGAATATATACTAGCAAAGAATCGTTTTAAAAATCAAGTAAAATCTTGCAAAACGTATCCTGGAGCAGACTGTGACAGTGGTCATCAATTTGTGGGTATGAAATTTTATGTAAAACTAAAAAAAATCGTTAAAGCCGAAAGAAAGCAAACAAACTATAATTTTAAAGAGTTAAAAAAAGTGGAACTAGTTGAAGATCTAAAGAAAAGTTTTTTGTGTTTTTATAAAATATATGACTATTTAAACTATTTTTTTTATTAATTAGTTATAATTTGGACGTTCAACATAGCCAAGTGTACACCTGCTCCACCAAAACCGCGAGATACGAAGGTATTCGCATTACGCCGCCGTCAGTTCGTCGCCGTTGCTGATTTTTGACCTTGACCTCATCTTTGACCTCATCCTTATCCTCAACCTTGACCTCGTCCTTATCCACGACCCTCACCTCATCCTCGACATTGACATCATCCTTGACCGTGACCTTATCCTTGACATTGACTTGACATCATCCTCATCTTTGACCTTGACCTCATTTTTGACCTAGACCTCATCCTCGACCTCATCTTCATCCTTGACTTTAACCTCATCCTCGCCCTTGCCCTAATCCGCTACCTCGTTCTTGACCTCACCCTTGACCTTGACTTTATCCATGACTTTGACCTCATCCTTGACATTGACCTCATCCTCGATCGCTGTCTTGACCTCGACTTGACCTTGACCACATCCTTGATTTTTACCTCATTTATTACCTAAACCTCATCCTCGATCTCGACCTTGACTTCATTGTGTAGGTACAGCATTAAACCTAAGATGATTTTATGAATATAATAATAAAATTGTATAAAGTGCAGTTATACAACATAAAACTGTATAATATATATAGCTATATAATATATAGCTAACTTTTCTTATGTTTGTGGTTTTTAAAACACTTTTGATTTGAAGTTCATAATACTTCATTAAGTCTTCGTGTGTTATAATATGGTATCCGCTATTTACTGGGAGCATATTATTAAATTTGGTACTCAACGACTAAAATTGTTTTATACAAACTACTGTAAAATATATTTAAACAATAAACTTTATTACCGTCGAAGTTGAACAAGCCCCACTCAACGAAAACATTTTAAAATTAAAAAAAAAAAAGTATACATTGTTTGTTAAATATATTTTAAATATTATGTTCACTATAATTATCATCAAACCATGTAAAACACTAAACAAAAAAAAAACACTAATAAAAAGTGCAAAATTTCTTTTCCTTCGGGCCGGATTTGAACCAGCGACCTATGGATATCTGTGTTACAACGACCACTACAGTCCACCGCTCTACCAACTGAGCTACCGAAGGTTGTTATTTTCAACCGTTAGTTTTACTATATTTAAGTCGACTACCTAGGGAAACCGATCGGTTAGAAGAATTAGAAACATATTATTTTTAGGATCTTTTGCATAATACATTTTATGTTTATTCGTTTTGACAGGAACTTAATATTTTATTACCACCAAGGATGCCTTTTTATCACACAGCGGTTCTGGAAGTATGCCCACGTTTATTGCTATCCCGAAGAGATGCAAATTAAATACGTAGGTACTCGTACTAAGAAAATCCCTATCATAACATAAACATGGTTTATACATTTTTAAAAATTAATATATAAAAGAATTTTTTCACGCCATAGCCTAAACACCAAAGTATGTTTTGAATACAAAATATCACGTGTGTGAAGTTAGCCATAAACGAGCCAGCAATATTTGATAACAGAAAGTGTCATGGCGTTGGTGTATGTTGTGTTGCCAATACACTTATTATTCTAAGGGGCAGTCCATATATACCCCATACACCGACGATTATTATTATACGATATCGACTTAATTAATTAAAATATATTATAATTATCGACAAAACAGTAAGAGTATATTATTTAACTTAAAAAAATGGCACTTGGGGTTTTGCGGCCGCCGAACCCAACCCAGCAATAAAAAGCGGCCGACCGCCGACCGATTGCAGACCTAAACCGACAGCAGTTATGTCAATTTTTGAATATGTTCCGGAAGAGGTCCCCTCAATTTAATTATACCAATCAAAAGCTTACTAAAATGTCTAAAAATTCGTCTCTATGAAAAAAGTTGGCACCGGGGGTCTTGCGGCCACCGGAAGCCGCCGAACCCAATCCAGCAATAAAAAAACGGCCGACCGCCGACCGATTGCCGACCTAAACCGACGGCAGTTATGTCATTTTTTGACAATGTTCCGGAAGAGGTCCCCTCAATTTGATAATACCAATCGAAAGCTTACTAAAATGTCTAAAAATTCGTCTCTATGAAAAAAGTTGGCACCGGGGGTCTTGCGGCCACCAGAAGCCGCCGAACCCAGGCACAAAAATATAAGCAGCCGGCCGTCTACCGACCGCCGAAGAAGCGCTTATATAATGTTAACTAATCATATAATTTGTTTTAAAATAATTTTATATTACATTTAATGAAAACAATATATAAATCAATCTGTACTTATTTTTTTAAAAGTTAATTTTAAAAAACATTGCATTACATTTATGCATAATCAAAACATTTGTATAAAATAAAAGTGTATTTAATATATATTTGTATAAACAGATTCGATTTAACTATCAATATTTCATTGACACTAAAATTAAATAAATATACATTAATCTCTAGTGTTATAAAATCCTAGCCCCTCTAGAATGGCATCAAGTAATTCCTCGTTATATATTATAATTAATAACGTCCCTTGTTCTGGCGGCGATTCGGTCGCGCCGAAATCTCCGGGTTCGGGCACCGCGACCAAAACCGGTTTTAGGTGGCAACTGGCATGTTTGATAACAATAACAATAATAACAATAATAGAGCATTATCGTATGTTGAAAGGCACTGGGCGTGACAACAGTAACCGGCGCAGCAGGTGCCCCGTGCCGTGGAAAAAACCATGATAAATAGTATACAAAATGTCTATTTAAAGCAGCTAAGCTACTTTGGAGTATCTAAAAAAAAAAAAAATAACAGGCACCTAACTGGTGGCGTCGCGTCAGTTCAATGACGTATAATTTATAAATTTAAAGTCGTCTCAATTTAGCTGTTTTATTTTTCCCACTACTATAGATTAAATATATGCTATTGTAGTAAGCAGAGTTCACTACATAAAATTGAGGACCAAGAGAATATATATAAACCACGTTTTAACTTAAAAGACTTTAAAGCTGTAATTTATAATAAACACACAATAACAATTATATATATATATATATATATATATATATATATATTTATATATTATATATATATATATATATAATTATAACTTTTACTGACACACTATTATTGTCTGTGATCTGGCATAAGTAACTGGCCTAATTGTGGTTAATTAAAAAACAGTTTATATAGTAATATATAAATTAGTGAATGACGTTAAACTTAGAGAACTAGGAAGGCCTAATAATATTATCGTGGATGCGCGTGAAAAAGAGGTTAAGTCAACATTTTGTGCAAAATGATTTATATGCACCGACAAATTCACAAAAAAAACTATCATTTGTGTTTTATAGTTTAAGTCTAAGTGTAATATTCAATGAATAATAAAGAAGTGTTTGATGAGATGTCACTATTTTTCTGATCTTAGTGTATTTTGTAATAAGTCGACTTAAATATTTTTGAATTTACAATTTAATAGTGTTCTAATTCTAATTTATACAGGAAAGTATAAAACAAGTTATTTTATTATCTTATTAAAAAGATATTTATCTTGTCCTAATACCTGATCTTACATATTCTTCTAAACTTTATTTTCCATTTCCTGAAAAGTTCATAGTGATTGACTTAACCCCTTTTTCACGCGCACCCACGAATTTTAAAAATAATTACAAGGGGTAACTAGACGTGACCTAGTTTACAATAAGAAATACTGTGTAATAACAATTTAAAAGTTTAAGGCCTATGGGCTATGATGTCATTTAGCCAATCATGACATCCTGCAAAACAACCTAACTATAATATATAAAATAATATAATATAAACTAATATATAATATAATCCATTAACATAAATTAACAATAACCCTGAATTATGAGCTGCATTACATAATTACATTGTGTTGTTGAATTAATTTTATAATCATACTAGACCCGATATTCTATCATCCCTTTGAAATAGTCCATGGTGGTTTTAAAAAACACATTTTGCGTAGCTAACTTATAGGCCAGTAAATACAAATTTAAGCAAAAATAAAAAAAAATCTCAAAGAATTATTTTTTTGTAAGTGTACTATGTAGTAGACTACAGCAGTAGGAAAATAAATTAAGCATTACGATTTCATAATATTTATTTAATATTTAGCTGTAGAATAATAATTTCCAGCAATTTGTACACATGCCCTACAGGCTACAGCCTACATCATTTTAATGTAGCATAAGAAAAATCATATCCATTCGTTGCAGCTGTAGTGTACGCGTCTGTGAAGGACCGTACAGTACACTAAACGACTAACGGTATCGGCAGGACTAGGAGTCGTTGTTCAATAATTAAACACATTTAAACTTAGTTAATATTAGTATAATAATAAAAAGTATTATTGGTTAAACTGGATATTTAGCATAATAAATATTTTAAACAGTTTGTAGTTAATATAATTTACCCGAGTACTTGTTGCAGTCGCACTACTCTACTAAATAATAGCTTTATAATAAAGAACACCCAAATTGAAGGGCGACAATGCAAAACGTGCTATTGCTATTTTTCGCTTTTTCCAGTGACATCGATTTTCTGTTGTAGCATATAAGAAAGTCATAGACAAACACTGTAATATTCTAAAAATGCATAAAAGAAATCTGAACTTATTTATGATAATTGTTAATACGTAAATTTAAATTTAGATACATTAAAACATAATTTTGTGAAACGAATCGCGCCAAAACGTACCATATCCACCACTTAGTTTGTTTTGGCAAAATTCAGTGGAAATAGTACGTTTTGGCAATATTTCATCATAACGTACTATTTCCAACAAATAGTGTATTTTAACATAATATATTTATATAGGTAGTCAATAATATTATCTATTTTAAATAACAAACTATAATTTTTTTTTCATAATTAACTATTTCCTGAAAAATTAAATATTCCATACATAGTTTTTTTGGTGACTGTAGATTTGTTACAATATGATTTGTATTATCTTGAAAAATTATAAAACCTTATTTAACAGTCATAAAAAAAAATGAATAATATTACAAATATAAAATAAAATAAAACCAAGACACTAATTAACCTTGGTTTATTTACCATCAATTTAAAAAAACTAGTAGACAACTGCCGCCGGTTTCGGTCGGCGGTCGGCCGTTTTTTTATTGCTGGGTTGGGTTCGGCGGCTTCTGGTGGCCGCAAGACCCCCGGTGCCAACTTTTTTCATAGTGACGAATTTTTAGACATTTTAGTAAGCTTTCGATTGGTATAATCAAATTGAGGGAACCTCTTCCGGAACATTGTCAAAAATTGACATAACTGCCGCCGGTATCGGTCGGCGGTCGGCCGTTTTTTTAT